>NW_009649929.1:1974604-1975095 GCF_000708025.1 Charadrius vociferus
GAAAGAGGGAGAGGAAGGTTAGCCCACACACAAACCCCTCTCCCATTCCCTGCCAACAGCTTGTGGGATTGTTTAACATCCCTGGTACACATATCCTAGAATATCACGTAAAAGCAGTAGCAGTTTCTGGCTGCCTAGCCAATTAGATGTTTCTAAAGGTACCAAAAAAAGAGGAGTGCCAAGACATGCACTCCCCCAGCATTCCTGAAGGTATGATGCTCGCTCCTGGTGTCCAGATGTTACTGCTCACGTCTCCACTGTAATCCCATGAGGTCTGGCATTGGGAGTCACAGTCAAGTTTTCATGTAGCAAAAAGAATGTAGGTTGGGATCCAGTACACAGCTGACAACACCCAGAAAGGACATGTCATTGCCAACATTTGCTTTGCCAAGTTAGATCATATCCTAGTTGTATAGTGGGTTTTGTTTGTGAGTTTGTTTTTCTGTTTGAGGTTTGGGGTTTTTTTTGGGGGGGAAGGG
Organism: Charadrius vociferus; assembly: GCF_000708025.1. NCBI lineage: Eukaryota > Metazoa > Chordata > Aves > Charadriiformes > Charadriidae > Charadrius > Charadrius vociferus. The sequence continues at coordinate 1,975,084 of NW_009649929.1, forward strand.
AGGGGGAAAGAG
>NW_009649929.1:1975112-1990173 GCF_000708025.1 Charadrius vociferus
GAGTACAATAAAAGTATTTCTGCAAAACAGCAGTTAAAAAAGGGTATGTAGATGAGGTTCTTTATAGTGAAGGACCCCAGGTTGTATATTTGTACAGAAAGGATTAGGGAAGAAAAAAAAAAAAAAGTCCTGAAATCCTGAAGCCAAGCACTGCTATATGAAACAGACTGTCCAAGACCAAGCAATTTTTAGTCCCATCAAGTCTGTGATTACAGTTTTCCTCATCTACCTCATGAGACAGATGATCTCACTACCCACTTGTGACCCTAAAGTCATAGCTGTGACTCCAGCAATTGAGCTGAGACGGGAAGGAGCTGAAATGCATCAGCCTCCAGCCTTCTGCAGGCCACCGGATGGGTGATGAGGTGCCGTGTCACTGGGATACGCCGTTCAGCTGACCCAGCCATCTGCCTCCATCTGAAGGAGGAGGCACTCCTGGGGTTTGCGTGCAACTGCAAGCTGACAGGCAGCTTGCTGGCATCTACCAACAGCATGTTGTCACGTATTTCCCCATTTCAATATTTCTTTTTCCCTTTCCAAAGCATGGTTTCAAGATGAGGAAGCACTTCTCAACCAATAGGACCAAGATGTAGCTTGGATTTTAAAAAAAGTGGGAGGGGAAGGGGGGAAGGGAGCAGAAAAGGCCTGTAGAGGAAGAGGTCAGAACATGGTTGGAGTGGTTTTGCTCTCATGTCAATTGAGAACATAACGATGCTGACCACATTTCCCATCCGAAGCTCAACATCACCTGCAAAGCTGCAGAAAAACATTCTTCTCTTCAAACAGAGCTTTTGCTGGGTTTCACTGTAAGTCCAAGCACATGGTAAACCCAGGTCAGCCAAGAGCAGGACATGCTCTGTTACAATGCCATCATATTTAGGACAACTGCTGTCATGTTCCCTCCTTGATAAAGATTTAGTTTCTTTGTGAGTGAAAGGCCTGGCATTTTATCTGTGCCACAGCCAGTGTTGCATGTGCTTTACATTACAAACACGCATGCTTTTAACTCCAGCCCACTAGCCAACACATTTAAAAGTATAAATTACCTTCTGGAGGAAAGTACTTCCCTACCTGGGTGGCACTGCTAACGTGGACCTTATGGTCCTCTTCCCATTGAAAAACAGCCCTTGCTGAGGGGGGACACACTACCTTAATTCCCAAAGCAAAATTTTATTCACTCCAGGAAAAGTCACATCAATTTTAGTCTTACAACCTTAACCAGAGAGCTTTCACCAGCTGACGACAGAAATCCCTTGGACAGCATTTATCTCCTTTCAAAATAAAAATCAAACAACTTCCCTTCTTTAAGGTTTACCAAGCCCTGTAATACAAAGCCGAGAAGCCAGTCAAACAGTTCCTCTCCTCCGTACAAGCAGGATGCTCAAGTAACGATCTTGGGGGGAAGAAAATGAAAGAGACACAGTCCCTCTAATAACTGCCATACACCCAATGAAGTCAACCATTACAAACGCAGTCCCCAAAGAAAGATAATAAATTACCCAACCCACCTAACATGCATGATATTGAAAGAGCCCTAGGTAAGATTACAGAAGTGAAGACTTGGATCCTTAACTGGCTGCATCGGAGCTGCTGACCAGATCCCCACCACTGCCCCACCATGAGTTCTGACTTGTTATGAATCTAAAAGATTCCTCTTGAAGCCGAACAGCACTTGAAAGGCCTCTGGGACATTACCACACACAGTAATACAAAGCACTGGGGTGGTTTCAGATACTGAGATAGAAAGTCTGAACAAGTAATGACCCACTGGAAAATTCATAGCGAGAGATGGAAAGATCTGGTACTCTTCAAACACCTACATGTTCTGACTGTGGCTTTGAAGCAAGCCACAACACTGTCTATTGTGAAGAGCACCGTTCCTGTGGAAACGGTTGCTTAATATTGTTAGAGATGGAGTAAGAATAAATCCTATAGGTGTACACAATTTTGCAACTACCCATTTACTGGCTAAAAATATATATATTTAAAAGAAAAAAAAAAAAAAGGTCCTGTTCTATCCTTGACAGTGAAAAAAATTATCTGGCACAGATATTTTTGTGCAGCTGAAGTAATTACAAAAAAACAAACCCTCACTTCTCTGCAAACAAAATTTCATATGCCCGTGACTATTAACATACGGAGACTGTTTAGTCAATCTAGACATGAACCACAAAACTTATACTGAGAAAATGCTGATGAGCTTTTTTGAGGTCAGGAAGATTATTTCAGAATAATCTTTCAGAAGCCAAGCACAGGGGCACCAAAGGTTGTTTAAAACCAGCAAGCCTCAGTTACTCTTTTCTCACCTAACATTCATGTTCAAAACAGGAACAGGCGCTTCCAAATGTTACTAAAATAAGAAGTGGCATGGCTTAAAAACAATGAGTACTGCATATCCATTGCTGAGGCAAGTCTCTTTGCAGTAAGCTTATTTATATATAGAAATAAATCCACTGACCTCATATTAATCACAAACACTCCTTTCTCTATGACAAAGGGAAATGATAAACTTGCAAGGACACATCAGAAACCTTCTGAGATCACATTCACATAAGCCAAAACATGTGACAACTTAAATGATAATTGCTTCTCTTTGAAGAAATCCACCCAGACCCCGCAATTTTATTCTTGACAAAATCACAAGAGTGCAATTCTAAGCTGAGCCACCTGATGGTTTTGGATAGAGCTTCAATTCCCCATTCTAAGGTTCTTCTAAAATTCTGGAGTTCTAAAGTACTTAATACTAAGAGTTTTATCCTACAAAGCAGTAAGAAGAGGGAACACAACCAAAGGGATTTCTCCTCGTTACACACAGCACTAAGCGAAAACTAAAATGAGTGTGCTTTGTGTCCTGTTTGCCCCACAACACGCGCACGTTCACAGGCATTTCCACACCACAAGCATTAACATCCTGCGCTCCTGCAGACGCGCAGCAACCGCTTACCCAAGAACAAGCTAAAAGACACGGCCTTCAACACCCCTTTGGTGGAGCTGAGGTAACACCAGACTGAGGTTTTGTACACGTCCAACGGTGGTTGTAGTTAACTGCTGGGAAGAGCATAGGGTTGATTATGAACTGATAAATCATTAACCCAGTTCTTCAGTAGACACTAAGTAAAGGGAAAAGCCATCTTGGTATCAACCTTTGATCAAAAGGAGATTACTGCCCATAACCCCCCCAGAGGTTCCCCCCACTTTTCTTCCAGCCGTCACCACTCCTCTGCAAAGACAGCAGAATGGACGCTGCTTTCACACGACGACAAAACCACAGCTCACACCACACCACGTTAACTCATTTGGCCTTTGACTGATGTTTTATTTAGCAAGCTCGTCTGTGAGATGGGGTAGGCGAGAAGCAGAGTCACAAGCAGGAAGCAGTCTACCTCTCCTGCTGCACAGCGACTGCCTGTGGGGCAGAGGAGGACAAAAACCTGCTGGGCATCCTCCCAGGTCTGCCCCATACAAACTGCCAGAGCTCACAAGCCTGCTGAAAAAGTGCTCCATGACGGTTAAACACAAAACCCGTTCCTAGTCTGGATGACTTTGTAAGCATTCACCTAGTTGAAAAGGGTTTCATCCATACCAACACATGAACTTATTTTGTCTACAAGGGGCTGAAAACCATTCTGTGAGGGCATGCAGCACAGCCTGAATTTTTGATGCTTTATTGCAGAGCCTGCCAGACACTCCAGAATCAAAGAGTGTGCTCTCCATTTCAACACTGTCACTCCAAAATGATGACAAGCCCCGGCACAGCTAGAACTTCCTCCTTTCTTGGACATGAGCACAATGAACTTGATGCTCTTCTTTTGGCTCACGCAAAAAACAATTCAGCAAGATTTTGCACAGGAAAGTGAAACGTGTTCCTTCCTAGAATCAAGCAGGTGGGGAAAAACTTTATCATCTTTGTTGGCAAGACAGGCTAAATGTACTTGAGCTAATTATTTCAAAGTGTTGTCAAAATGAGCCACTAAGTACCGATGGGGTTATCATAATATGGGCTATTTTTTGAGAGGAAGATGGCTTATCCTAGCACAGCTGGGTTTCTACCCAGTTTTGCTCCACTCCAAACTGAGAACAGTTTAGTTGCTTGCATAGTAGCTACTTAACCACCGCATTTACATCCCACTGCATTAAGGAAGACTTAATAAACCAGCATTTTTTTAGCATAGGTCTGTAAGCTGCCACATCTTGAGTCCCTTGCAGAAACAAGAGACTGAAACTTCTAAGAAAGGAAACCGACTGTAGGGTCATTTCCAACAATCTTCAATAAGTCGCCCTCCTTCACAAGCCAGTCTTGTGAGCAATTCTTGGGGGAGTACTCAAAACTCCTACACTGGACTTTTTACTGTTATTAAGTAAAGTGATAGGTGTGGGGCTCCATCTTGCAAACTGATAATCAACAGCAATACTCCCACAAAGCCCTATTAGGAGGTGGAGGATCACCCGACACATTTGACACCGCTGTAGCTTTTGTATTAGTGTGTTCCAACTGAATAGCTTTGACAAGAAATCCCACCATGGATTTGGACTGCACAGGAACGTTTCCTCACATGGTTATATTTTCTTCCATGCTCAGGAACAAACTGCCTTACAGAATAAATTTTCATTGAATATATTAATGTTAGATGCCTCAGTCTGTGAATGACCTAGATAATAAACTCACTGCACAGAAGCCAATTCCCTCCTCCTTCTCAGAGCTCCACGAGCCCGCATTGTGCTCAATAAATAATGTACAACCCAGCCATCATTATAAACCCTTGCTGTGTGCAAGAAAGAGGCAAGAAACGTGTCCAGTTCTTCTCCCAATTAGACCGGTGCAAAGCTGGCAGCGTAACTCCATCGATGTCATTGCGAATCCACTATGTAAACCTTGCAAGCAAAAGCAGAGGCAAGCACCAGGTTCCTATTCTGCCAAAATCTCACAGGAGACACAGGCAAGCTTTTTACAGAGTGACATTTTACAAGAAGTAAGAAACTAGGAAGACAACTTTCATGTCGATGTTATTAAAAATAGATGCCAGAAAGAAGGGAGGTATGGAGAGCATCTTCTCATGGAGTGTGCCAGAGTTTACATGTGAGGGAAGGATAAGAACTGGGCTCCACTGCATGAAAGGTTTCTGCCTCTCATCTTCAGATTTAAAGCATTTAAATTTTAAAAGAATGAAAGGATACGAGATAGAAGACGACATTCAGTAAATCAATCCCCAGATTTCACCACGTAGAACAATATATTTTTCCTCTGCTCTTCAATCCTGGAAAAAAAACCAAACTATACGGCCTTGTTTACCAAGGAAAATAAACGCATGACAAAGTAGAAATTCAAACAGGATAAGCTAGTCTTTCATTAATTTTTCTTGAGCTAGACGACCTTCCTTATTCTGAAGAAACTTAGCCCAGAATGGAATACATTTAGTACAGGATGAGCACACTGACCAGTCTAGGTGGAGAGAACCACTCTAGAAACTAACTCACATGTAGACAAGCCAACTCCAATGCTATCAGAGGCAGCATTTATTTGCAACTGTTTTGTCAGATAAAAGCACTTAGGAGTACAGACATCCCATGCTGATTTTTACTGTCATAGTAAAATTGTCACCATCTTTCCTATTCAGACCACAGAGTCAGGCAGCTCCAGCGAACTGACACAACCCTAAATGATCTTTCTGACAGCGCACGTCTCTCTCTGACTCATACCTACAGCAGTCGGCATAGTTATGACTGGTCCATGCTTGAACCTACTACAGCATCTGTAAAACTGTGAATGATGGCAAATATTTTCTATCCAAAAACAAGAAAAAGATTCCCAAAATAAGACGCCATTGCTACTGTAGGAGGTTTAAGATACTAAAGTAAGCGGAGATGTATACGATGTCTTTAATTTACAAGTGACATCTTGCTTATACGACAGAGTAAATGAAATTTGCTGAAGAGAAAAACACAAAATACAGTACTATGCTAAAATGGAGACTAATGACAAAGATCTAAGAAAAAAATAAGAAACAAGCAAAGGCAAAACAGAAGCCACAGAGCACGCCAGAGAGAGGGCTGGAAACCAGAAGTGCTGTAGGAAGGTATGAGCTGCTTTTTCAGACCAAATTGGACCAGCTGACAAGTCAAAATCCTGCCTCTGAGGATGCCTGATACTAAAGATACAAGACAAAGGGAATGTTCAGATATGGAACTACCATCTCAAACCTCTCCTCAGTCCCTAGATGCACATTGTCAGACTGTCTGTCAGTATAATTCTTACTGTTAGGTGTAATGTCCTGGGACAGCGTAGATACGCAGCCCGTTTCTCACATCCTCTGCCTCACTGGCCTCCATCTGAGAGGTTACAGAGATCTGCTGATCTGTCAAGTGATTTCATACTGCAAATTTTTTTTATTTTTTTTAAACACACAGCAGACATTTAATACTCATACACCAAATCACACATTTAGAAATGTCTTGCATGGACATATTTTCCTCCTTTTGACAGAAATATCTGTATTGCAATAAAAAGTAAAAAAAAAAAACAAAACCAAAACCACTGAGGTCTACACAGCATTGTCATGTTGGTTAAAAAAATAGAATAAATAAGCTATCTCCAATCTCACAAACGGAAGTCAGCTACCAAAGCTGCCCAACTTTTGTTTCTGCACCAGTACTTCATCTCCTGTCTGTTCAACAGCAAGGAGACCTCTCCTGGAAGGAGTCTGGAGAGCTGCCACTGTATCACTGATACAAATACAACCAACTCGCTCATGAAACTCAATACTTACGAAACTTGGCCGGTGATTGCCAAGAAAAAGTCTTTATGTAACGTCATCTGCAGGTTCACACTCCCCTCCCTCCTCCCCTGCCAACATTTTTTTGTACTGGCAAAGCTCGTGGGTAACGACAGTCATAGCAGCGCACTCTTACTGCGGTGGCAGCTGTGCTGACCCAAAGGGCAGGTCTACTCCATATAATGGAACACAGAAATTCCCATCCAGTGACAAGGAGGGCCAATGGATGAGCTAAAATCTTATCCCAGACCTGAAGCCCCAAGTGCCCTGCATCTGTGCATCCTTCCCTGGCTGGGCTTCATTGGTCTGCAGGGTGGCGCTCAGAAGAGACAACTCGGGATGTAACATCCACCTGTCGCACAGAGAAGACACGGGCATCCCCTCTCTGCAGTGGATGCATCTCTCCATCTTGAGGACTGCATCCCTCCATCAGGACACAGATCACTGGTGGGCTATAGAGCACAAGGCTTTCTGGAGATGCAGTGGGTCCCACCAGGAAGACAGTGGCCAAAGACAAGCTGGCGGCTGTCCTGCCTGCAGCCTGCCCCCTGCCCCACATCTGAGGAGCCCCAGGAAAGAGCAAAGCAGGGAGCGGGCTGTCAGCCGGTAAAACTGCTCCGGCAGGCCTGGGGGATAGATCTTGTCATCGATTAGATGCCTCTGGTCTAGGGTAACAAGGGCACAAGGGCACACAAGGCCTTGCATAAGAAGTGAAAATGCAATTTTTTCCATCGTGTTGGGCCCAGCACAGACACTGAGATTTTAGTGCTGAATATCGGCAGCACCAGAATTGCTGAGGAACGCTTGCTCTCGCACAGCATCACGCTAACACAACAAAACCTGGCTTACATCTGCTCATGGTGCTGGCACTCAAAATAAAGCAGGATGGTTTCCTCAGCAATTCACTTTCCTGAGCGATGAGAACATCTCATGATATGAAAGAAAAAAAAAAAAAAGAAATCTCACTGGCTTTACAGAAATTTAAGTCGTTTGTCTGGCTTCCCCTAAGTGGCTTAGCAACATTAATTGGACGCTTCAGGATGTACTTTGTTTCAGACATATATTTGCTATCTTTGATATAATTATAAAGCAAGTCTCTCCCTCGCAACCAGCCAGGGCTTCTTGTACCAGCACAACCAAGGGCATGGCTCGGGAGAGGAACAACTGCCCGGTGAGCTCCATGAGGACACGACGCCAGGTTAGTTATCCAGGACTCCGGAACAGTTCACTGCACAGCCCCACCAATAATACAGGGGTGGAATGAGAAATCACAACAAAGACTGCTCACTGTCTCCAGAAGAAATTAAGTCTGAAGCATGGTTTGACATACGTTAACCGCGTGCCTAAATAGGCTGAGATTTGGGAGGCAAGAAGGCGCGATGCCTGATCCAGAATCCTTTACAAAAGCTGCCAGCAGCTCGTTTCCCTTGATGACTCTTCTGTTCGTCTTTTTCTCCATGGTTACACAAAAGGTCCCCGATTCCTTGATTGTATTAGCAAAGCACAATAGCTACAATCAAGCCTAAAACATGAAAGGAGTTTTAATAGTTTGCAAAGAAAGGGTGGGAGTCTTATTCCCTTCAGTAAGGGATATGCTTTCATATTGAATTACGCTGTAAATCAGTAGACTTTCTAATGGCATTTCAATAGCTTAAACGGCCCCCTTGACAATCTTTTCTGCGGGGTTTATTGCCTATAAGCTCAAAATGGCCAGAAACCAAATCATTACTCAGAAAACACTCCAAACAGAAAGCCTCGGACAGGCTGGATGAAATACATTTTTACTACAGAAAGACCTGTGGTAAAAGCTAAATATAAAACACGAACAGGGTGAGGTGAGGCCCACGGGGCGCAGCGAGCGGGGCTGGGGACCGAGCTTCCTGGGGTGCTGGGCTCACTTGTGCTGCGGTCACCCCGCCGACCCCTTCCTCCTCCTCCTCCGCACGCAGCCTCTCCAAAAAGAGCAACCCCAGGGCTGAGGGCACAGGTCTGCAAACACCCTCAGGAGCTGGTTCTGCCATGACCAATGCTGCTAAAGGAGACAGGGGCACCAGCCCTTGTCCTGCCCCCTCTCCCTCTAACCGGGGCTCGCAGGTAATTCGGTGGCAACACCACCAGCTGAGCAACAGGCAGCAGCAGGCACAGAAAGCTAACCCTGGCAAAGTCAGCCCTGCACCACAGCAACCACATCAGCAGGGACTTCGACAAACAACTCCAGAAAGCCTCGTGTGACTACGCGAAGCTGAGGCCTCTCCCAGCCGCCCCCTCCACCCCACGCCGAGAAGCCACCACCAAGCTGGAGAGCCAGCGCATGGGCTGGCAGGCAGAACCAGCGTGGGGCGAAAAATGTAGGGAGAAGACCGGGCTCCGGCTGGAAACCTACGTGCCCACCACGCCATGGAGCCCGGGTACCTTTCAGTAAGGTTTGAGTTGAGCTTTTGGCTCCGTGGCTGCTCGCAGGCAGGGAAAGCGAGGCGGTGATACTTGCATAGCTCATGCCAGCCAAACTGCGCTGGGTGGGAGAGCGTGCTCCTCTCCCACACACCTCTCTGGTGCTCCCAGAGCCCTTTCCAGCATCAAAGCAACAGCTCACAAGGCATAGCTGTGGAGAAACAGACTGAGGAACACAGTAGAAAGCTGGTACTGCAGCAGGACCAGGCACCCCACTGCACGAAGGACAGCCAAACTCGTGTCCTGCTGGACCCAGCTCGAAGCCAGGGCATGAACTCCAGTCCCACAGACCCTTACTGGCATGCCAGTGGCTGCGACCGCTGGAAACTGGCTCTTCTCATGCTTTGACTAAATCTTTCCAGCCTAACACACTCTCAAACAAAACGCCTATGTTCTCCAAGGATGGTCACAGTTGCCACACAGGACATTTAGTGGGGAGGAGCTCATAGATAAGCGAGAAATAGGAGTCCAGCTTCTGATGCTGGAACAGGGCAGTAAGCATGCAGCTCTCCATGACACAGCCAGCTCTAGTCATTTTCACCTGCCTTGATCAGCAAAACTGTTATTAGCATCACACACCCCAGGATTATTTAATACTTGACAAATAGCAACAATTTTTCCTTTATTTATTTATTACAGCCTTTGTTTTAGGCTGCAGGGCACTCTCGGGTAGTCTCGGTGCACTCTGCTGGAATTTTGAAGGCTTTGTTTTCTAAGGCTAAAGGACAATTGTATGCCAACAGAAAGAAACAGAAGCCAAATTCTGGTAGCTTTCAAAAACAATCTTTCTGCAGTGGGTGTTTTTCTCCACTATTTCCATTCAACATAATAACTACATATAAGTAATAACAATTACAGAAACAGTTTAAAACCTATGAAGAAATAGGGAAGGAGCTTAGTTTACTCAAGCCTAGTTTGCAATTCACGCGCAGCGTGAGTTTCACACAGATCAGAGATCCACACTATGTACATGCCGGTCATGTGCATGGAAACAGAAATCATATGGACAGATTGCTACTGCTCTTTAGCTCAGGCTGCTGCTGACCTGCAGAAAGAGACATCATTTACTGCCACTCTACAGACTGCGGTCCATCTCTACGGGTGGGCACAGGCTGACGCCAACACAAAAACTCTGCAAAATCCCCTGTCAATAGCTATAAAGTGTTTTTGGCTTCCTGATGCAAGTTTTGCCCACCTGGAGAACACTCCACAACGAAGTGGGAGTCAAAACAAGAAGCAACCATATTGTATTTGACCTGCAGCACCCTGGCTCTCTGCCACGGTCACGATGCTCTGGGGAAGAAGTTGCATTCTCCTTTAACTCTTCAATTTAATGTTCAATAAATACAATTGCATATAAATACGGGTAACACACAATTCTTCTTGCCTTCAGAAAGAAAAAAATCATAGGAAAGGATACAGGCAAAAGAGTTCAAGTTAAGGAATGCATGAGTATTATTTGTCTTAATCTCTTCCTGCACACAAGAAGAAATGGTAACAAACTCATCAGGAAGTTGTGATTGGCTCATTAATCTTATAGTCCATCTGTTATCTAGTTTCCTTCGGTATACTCCGATCATTTGCTACTTCAAGATCAAGGTTTAATTTTAACTCCTTGTTAAAGTCCTAGAAATTAAGACATCCCTACCCAGGGACTAACAATTTTTACAATCATAATTAAATAATTCCCTAGTAACAATGCAATTCAGTACCTGTAAATAGTGTCTACCCAAGCTTAAAAATTACTTCAGCTACTACATAAAACTCACAGTAATAACCCTTTGTGTTGTAAACATCTCCCCTTCAGTTGCAACTCAGTACTCCAAATTATTTATGCTGTTTCACTGCCATGTGACTGCTTCCTATACTGCACTCAGAGACAGTTAAAGAGGAGATAGTACCCTTTAAAGACGCATATGCCAAGTAAAAAGATCTTAGCACATGCTAGTGCAAAATTAAACGCTTTAAAGGACAAGTTCCAACCCTGATGTAAATCATAAACAGCTTTCGGATAGCAGCCAGCTTAATTCTCGACTGCGTTGCACCTGGCTGGGTCATGCGCACCTGTGTAAAATGCTACCATTCAGGTTTGCAGGATTTCACACCCACATAGGAAAATGCATACCAGAAAGAACGTGGTACCAGAGAGATCGCTCCCGGTTTTAACTATATTAAAGCATGCTGAAGGCAGGATGGCATTTAGTTGACAATATTAATAAAAACTACTGCTGTGCAACTTGACAAGTAAATATAAGAAATGGGAAACAGAAGGATCTTGAAGCTCATAAGCTCTTACAGATCTGATCTGTGTAAAATTAGTCAAATGTGTTTAACAACTAATACGCAAATTTAAAAATATCTAGACTATGCCAATATGTTTACTAAAAAGACTTCAGAAAATAACCAAAATTATTAGAAGAAAAAGGGTCAGTTTTGAAGAGTCTCTGGAACACAGATTTTAATGCAAACCAGGAACAGAGAACTCTGTCCCAGTACCCAGTGGGATGACTCAGGTGTATAAGCATTAGTGATGAGACAGTTCATGTCCATACACTTACTCATCTGCATAAGCATTTGGGGTCATAACTGCAGTGATGGACCTACAAGTCACCCAGGAAGCACCAGTGATTACACACCGACTGCTCCTACTCGCCTCTCGCTGACACTTCCTACAGTTCGCACAAGAGGCAGTGACCAATGCTACAACTAATCACGTTTCCCCCCCCCGCTACCCCCCCAGCAGGAGAAAATCCACGTTTATAAACAGAGCAGCCTGAGAGCTCATACCAAAACTTTTGGGCCAGCACCTGAGCTGAGGGACTGTCCCAGGTAGTCCCCAGCAGCTCAGCTCTCCAGAGGAGAGCTCAGGGAGCAAAGGCAGCCAGCTGCCCTGCCCTGTTGGGCTGCTATCAATCCAAGGAACGTTTGGAGTTTACCAATATATTGTTGTCCTTGTCTCTGAAAAGTGAATGTAAAAATTCCAGTTCAAATCAAAATGAAAAATTGTGCACAGCCAAATAATTGTAAACCAGATTAAACTTTGAGGATTCACCAATTTTCCCCTCATTCCATTCACTCATTCCTTGCCTATATGTGCTTTTGCTTTGGGGGTGGAAAAAAGGCAGCACGAAGGATTTCATAGTGCCGGTGTTGCAAATCATCTACAAATCCCTTGTGGTGTCTTGTATCGTGCCAGCAGTTCACAGACCTTGGGTAAGTACAAACCAGCATTTCCTATCCTTCTGATTACATAAAACCTCGTGACAGCCTTGCTAGATTTATCAAGACATATTAAATTATCAGGGCAAGATGCTGTTCCCTGTCATCATGTGATCCTGGCTGCACGCTATGTGAGATGCTAATGGAGCAAGTCAAAAGGAAGGGGAGAGAGAAAGGAACAGAAGATGAACACTTGCTCACTCCCCACTAAATCCACCCCAGTTGTAATTTTCAGACATTACCTGAAAATGAGAGCAGCAGCTCTTAGCTCCCATCTACGTGCCCAGATACAACATCAGTTTACAACAGCCCAGTTAAAAAACTCAGATTTCCCACTCAATTTCACCCACCAACTCACAGGTACAGGAGTTCATAAAACGGGTGCCTATCCAGCAGGGTTAAGAAACTTTTCCCTCGAAGACCAAACAAGCATTTCAGGCCACAGACTGCATCAGTCCAAAAAATCAGCACTGCAAGATGGATGACATGAAAGAAACAGCGGGTGCCTGGACATGGATGCATCTACACCAGAAGCATTATTATTATAGATATTTTCGTAACATAAATAAAGCCACCACCTTTGCAACAGAGCAGTCCAATCCCACGTGTAGCCGGACCCAGTGCAAGCAGGACTCCAGCCTCCCAAGACAGGGCCTCTTTCAACAGCAAAGAGGAAACACCCCCAGCAAACCAAACACGAAGAAAACCTTCAAAACCACAGCTCTCTATCCTGAGCTCACTCCTTCGCCCAGGCCATAGGGGTCCATTCTGTATTTAAAACTGTTTTAGCAGAAGTCCCCAGAGCAGTTTCTCTGCAGTGGCAGAGAAGCCTGGGAAGCTGTATATGCACACACCAAGCAAAGCCCTGTGACCTCTGCTCTGGCTGTGCCATCAGGAGCAACACCTGAGCTAACTCGTTTGAGGCTACCTCGGATCCCTCTGCCCCACACAAACAGGGACTGTCTGAAAGAGACCACCTTTAGCGTATGAACCTCAAGCCTATCCATAGGGGTACCTAAATACACCGTAAGAAGAAAAAAGAAATAAATAGTACCAATATACACCTATTAATCAATCCTGCGATGGGTATTTCCCTGTAATCACCCCAGAGGTGTAGCATCACACCTCAGTCACAGACACGGGCTGAGAACAGCATGCACCAGCATTCTCCTCAGCGATACAATCGAGATGCCTATCTGTTCTCTACAGTGTCAGCTCTCTTTCCTCCACGTCTGATTTTATAGTGGTGGTTACCTGACCACGCGTGCTGAACTTCCCGGACTCAAAAAGTTAATACCTATCTTAACCTCGGAAATTCTCAGCTCTTCTGCACCTTCTCTACCCAGAAGAAATGTTGTTTGTGGTTTTGTTTTTGTTTTTCTTAACATAACACTTACAAGCAAACTACTGTCTGGATCAATACAGTCACTCCCTCCTCCTTTACACTACTGGAAGCAAAGGCACAACTTCAGAGCCTGTACCATTCCTTTCACTTACTATTAGGACTAAGACATAAATGAGGTTCTCTGGACCGGATAAAAGTGACATCTACTTGGAAATAGCCTAGAATTAGCTGTAAGTGAAACTGTGTTCAAGCAGTGCAGCAGCGTATGTAATAGACTCAAGACTCGTCCTGCCGTTCTGTTAAGAAGTCAAAGAAATTCACATGCACACATCAAACAATTGTGCAAGCATGTGTAGATCTGAGCAGAAACACATCCAACCCCAGGTATCCACGTTTCCACGTATGTCTCTGTGTGCTAAGCAAAAGAAGGAAGGCGATGGTGTGAGTCTGCAGGTGTACTTTGCCAGTTATGTATGACAAGTCTTCCCTCTGTGCTAGTCTGCAAAGAGAAGAGACTTCACAGCCTTTAGCTACAGGGTCTTGACCCTCAAGCTACGCCACCTGAGACTTTTTGTTCTCAGGGTCCCAAAATGCAGCAGCTGAAATAGCAGCCAGAGCAAATCTAAAGCACGGGGGCACAGATGCACGGCTGTATACCTGTGTGAACGCAAACACACGCACGCCGGGCTGTGTGCATCTGCAGCACAGGCATGCAAGGACAAGCCCCAGCTCTACCGGTACCCTTCCAGCGCCTTCATTCATTCAGAGGGGAGCCCGGCTCCAGCTTCTCCTTGAGCTGGCTACTCACCCAGCCTTCGAAGGTGTCGCTGGGGCCCGCGGAGCGCAAGAGGTCCTGGAAGTGCAAGGTGCAGTTGGCCACAAAGTCATCGTAGCCGATGGGGGTGTCGTGGAAGACGGACAGCTCGATCTGATGGCCATCGGTAACCGTGGCGGAGAACTCCTCGTTGTAGGTGGGCTTGTTGGTCTTCTGCTTGGTGCTGGTTTGCCCAACACGCACCTGGTCCACGCTGACGGTGACATAAGGGTCCGGTCCTGGAAGTGCAAGGTGCAGTTGGCCACAAAGTCATCGTAGCCGATGGGGGTGTCGTGGAAGACGGACAGCTCGATCTGATGGCCATCGGTAACCGTGGCGGAGAACTCCTCGTTGTAGGTGGGCTTGTTGGTCTTCTGCTTGGTGCTGGTTTGCCCAACACGCACCTGGTCCACGCTGACGGTGACATAAGGGTCCAAGAGCTGGTAGCCCTTGCGGAAGAGC
>NW_009649929.1:1990477-1992498 GCF_000708025.1 Charadrius vociferus
CCGAGAGGCGGAGAGCGAAGGGGGGGGCCGGCGGGGAAAACAACGCCAGTGCCGGGTTGCAGAGCACCCGCAAACACCGGGGCATGGCACACACACACTCCCCCGGGGGTCCCCCAAACACACACCCCCCGGCTGCCACAGCCCCTTCCCGCCCCGTTGCACACCTCCGGGGGAAGGGCTGAGGCGGCATCGGGTCACCCCTGCGGTGCAGCGGTGGCACAGCTGCCGGGGGAGAGGAGTTGACCGAACCCAGCGTTATCTCGGCTACTTTGTACCTTGTCTTTTACAGCAGGCGTTTAACAGCGTCGTAGCGCGTTGAACTGGGAGGATGCGGGCAGAGAATATGAAGATACGTTGATTTTTGCTATTGAAAAGTTTATAGTTACAACTCTGCCGCTTGGGATTAATTGCATGTGATTAACATTCTTGGCATTTGGTGTGCAGGGCTTGTTTGGGGGTGGATTTCTTTTGGTTTTTCGTGGCACTTAATAAAGTCAGAATTTAAATACTTTTAATTACTTTCCAAAGTTCACAGCGCAGTGGCATGGGCTGGGTAGGGGAACAGTGAAATCCTGCTTTCCTGGTGATACTGTTTGGCCAACATTGTCTGAATTAGGTTGCAATCCTTGCAGCAGAAGATGTGGTCATTTGAAGGTCCCCGCTGCCGGCGGACTGTGCCAAGGCTGGCTGAGAGCGTGCAGCCTCTTTGTGTGTGTGTGTGTGTGTTTCTTTCATTTTGTTCTTTTCTTTTACTTTTCCAGCCTATTCCTCTCCCCTCAGCCCTTCATCTTTAACATTCTAACCATTCCCTAGCAGACCGCCTCCGGTTTCCCACTCCCTTTCCTCCTTGCCCTCCTCCCCACACCTTTTTCTCCTTCTAGATGCTCCACGTTTTGCAGGAGCACCAAGCCAAGGCTCCTTCCAGCCTCAGACAGAGCAGGGCTCTTATTGCCTCCTCAGGAGAGAGCGGGTGGAACAGGTTCAGTAATGTGATCATTCCTCACATGGAAGCAACAGTTCCGCCAGAAAAACTCGTCGAGCCTTAAATCAGACTTTTGACAGGTCTCCTTGCAAGGCTTTTAAGTTCCTCAATCTATCGGTATTAGCTGGAGATAAAAAGTGTTTAAGAATCTTTGAGCTTAGTTAGGACAGGCCATCCTGGGGAGGAACGTAGGCTGAATCTTAGAAATTGCCAATGTTCCTTCTGAAATGCATTTTAGCATTAGTTATGATCATTCTGGGTAGTTTTCATTTCCCGACAGATATCCTGGTTTTAATCTTCATACCTTCTTGGATTCCTCCATGCCACAGCAGTGACCTGGTCAGAAATCAACATGTCTTTTATCAACTATATATTTGATATCACTTTAATTTCTTGATTCAACACTGTTCTTCTTTCATGACACCATAAAATAAAAAAGCCCCTCATTAACCTTCTCAACAGTATCATCATTTGTCATTTTGCACTTTCATCATCTCCATCCTTCCTCATCATGAGCTGTCCCTTGGAGTCCATATGAGTGACCATATGGACTATATATGTCCATATGGACATATACTGACCATCATGGGCAAAGCATGGTTCTTAGATTTCACCAGGACTCTGTAATGGCTGCAGATGAGACTTAAAGACAGCCTGAACTTTCAAGTACCCAGCATGAATGCCCACAAGATGAGGCTGAAGGCTTTATAAAGGCTGGACTGCTCACTCTCTAAACTCCATCAAACATAGATTTTACTTTGCTTAGAGGCCTTCAAAGAGTTCAGTGCAACAGCAATGAAGAATGTTGATTTTAAAAGAATAAATTTTGGCTTAGTGTGGCATGTCCAGTTTGCCTCTGAGTTTCTTGTGCTGGATCTATTTGTCTTACAGATATTAAAACCTGTTCAGGCTCCCCAACAGTTCAGATAAAACCTTTTTAGAAGTCTGAATATCAGCTTAGATTCACAAGAGCTCTTGGAGGTTGGAGACTATCGTTAATAGATAAACATGAATTACAATCACAAACTGCTATAGTACT
>NW_009649929.1:1992545-2005796 GCF_000708025.1 Charadrius vociferus
AAGCAGAGATAAAAGCCTTCCCAAGAAACTTGTTAGAAGTAGTGACTGGCTCACATATTTACTGGCACAAACAGAAGACCAAAATCTGCTAGTTAAAGGTTCAGATGGTGCCATTTCCTCTGCTTAATCACACAACATGAAGTACTTCGCTGCACTGGAGTTTCATGTATAATAGCAATAGGAAAGGGGAATTAAAGCACTTTTTCTACACAGTGGTTCATTGGATTCTTATGTGACACCATTACTCCCGGACCTAGGCCTTTAAAAAAACCAGCAAGTATTCTAAAACGTATGGAAAAAAACAGGTGAGCTATAGTAATAAACATTCCTGGTGAGCAGCCGTACCCATTGCTAGCCAGTTTTCCATTGGAGGAAAAAATCAATCCTGTGGACTCCTATGATGTGAACCTAATTAATTTTGTTTATCCACTTGAACCAGTCTGGAACAGATCATCTCAAACAGTATCTGAACACACCCCTATTCTGAACTCCCAGCCAAAGCCCAAATGTCCTCTTCTCAAAGAGAACTGACTAGTGACATGAAGTCAGAACATACCCTGCCTACTCTCCAGACATCCAAGCAGCGGAAAAACATCCTCAGTTCAGTATTTTCTTCCAAGAATCAAAGCATCCCTGCGCACAATGACCTTGCAAGGCTGAATGCAGCAGCACCATCTGGTGATGGCTGCACTGAACCTCCTCGCACAGGACTCGGTGCCAGGCAGGTCCGTAGGAGCATGGCTTCTCTTCTCTTCCCCAGCAGGAGCTCCAAGACCAGGCTCCAGACATGGCAAGTTGATTCATTTTGTGCCCTCAAGTGTTCAGGGAGGCTGAGCTCTTCCTAGTGCTTCCTGCCAAGCTGCATGGTTTGCCGAGCCGTCAGCAGATGACACACAGTTGTTCAAGAGACCGACTGAGAGGAACGAACAGATCTCCTGATGTTGTGCCTGAGCAGCAGCACGGTAGAGGGCATGCAGTGGCAACAAATACAAAATAAAGCACATGAGGCAATACAATCAGAATTACAGGTAAATTACAGGATAAACAAACAGGTAATAGGCAATCTTACTAACCTTCTACCACGCTAGAAAATTTTAGTGTAGTGGTGGAGAACCCCCTGGAAAAAAACAGCTTAGTGCTCACCAACTATCAAAAAGACAAGCAGACTATTAGTAATTATTAGAAACAGAACTGAGAGCAAAGCCAAAACTGTCACTCAGCCACTGTATAAATGATACACCCATACCATTTATATTGTGTGCAAGTCCACTTCTCCCTCCATCTCAAAAAAAGCATACTAGAACTAGAAAAGGCACAGAAAAAGATGACAAAGGTGATCAAAGGCATGAAACAGGGTTGTGAACGGAGAGAGACTGCCTAGCTTAAGATTTCTGGGTCTGGGAAGAATGACTGAAGGGGAAAATGTGAGGGAGATCTGTACAATCATAAACCATATGAGCTGGAAGAATGGGAAAGGACTTTTCATTCTTTCCCAGACAAGACCTAAGGGGCACTCAACTCACTGAAATTATGAGGTAGCAGGTTTAAAACATACAGAAGCAAACACTTTTCACAGAATGCATAGTTATAATATAGAATTCATTGCCAAAACATGGAGGCCAGAAATATAAATAGTCTTGTAAAGGACTAGATATTTATGGAGGATGGACTTACTAGTGGCTACTGACCATGAGATAAACCCTGGCCCATGAGCTTCTTAAACCACAAATTGCCAGCTGAGAGGATTCAACAGAGAAAGGACCACTCTGTGTTTCTCTTATTTCTTATCCTTTTCTGCTTAAGCATCTTATTTTTTACTCTGAAGCCTCAGTTACTGGCCACTCTGTGGAACAGCATGGCTGAGGTATGATGAATCTAGGAGGGACCCAGTGTGCCTATTATGTTCCTCTGGGTTGTAATTTCCATATCTAAGTAAGAAAACTCAGGAGTGGCACCTCTGGCTTAGGCACCATTCCCTACAGGTGGGTGAATGTCCAAAGACGGCAACAACTCCAAGTTTACTTTTGCCTTCTTCCTTCAGGTCACAGTAACCTTAAGGATGAGTTTATGCAAGTTCTCTCTTATGTGTTTGGGAGTCTATCTGGAAAACTTGCAATTCAGCTCCACAAACATAGCCAAAGACCTTGGCTAAGCCCTGTTGTAAGTTTATGATTTAAGCCTGGCCTCATCTCACACCACAGCTATACACAAATTAGAGTCCATTCATGCAACATGTAAAAAACTCCACTTCTTTTTCCTACCAAGGTGTGCATTATTCCCTTCACCAGTAACCTATAATTCTGTAATAATTTAGTATCGTCCCCATTTGGCAAGTTAAGGGCAAATGCTTAAATTGCTCCATGTTAATTTTCTACCAAACACTGGTTACATTCAGAAGTGAGTCTGTAAAGTGATGGAAAAACTTTGGCTTTCACAAGTACCATTGCAAAAATGCTACTGACATTTCTTGTAAATGGAACTGCAGTTAAATACACTTTAAAAATACAAAAATTAAAAGAGCTGTAGAGGCTAGTGAAGCAGGAACTAACTCTATTTGGTTCCTCTATTAATTTTAGTCTATTTATACAACTTCCCTTTTATAGTTCTTTCTATAAGAGTGCTTGTTAAACCTCTAAATAATGACAGCTGCTAAAAAATGAATATCCCATGTGTCAAATCATTTGGGGTCTGGGGAAAAAAAAAAAAAAGAAAAAAAAGACCAAATTCCTCTCTAATGATAATAATTATGGGATCAATCCAAAACTCACTGAAGTCAAAAGCAAAGCTGCCACTGATTTAAGCTATACAAGAATCAGCTCTGGTTTCTATGTCTGCTGTTGCTCCTGATTTATTCCAGTGCAAACTGGAAAAAGAGATTTAGCCTAATATCAGCTTTTCTTATGCATACTTATTTTCCATGACCAAATTGGAGCTCACCCGATCCTTATTATTTTTTATTTTTTGGAAAACACCAGGTCATTTTATAAAGTGCTGGTATTATAAACTGCAGAATATAGTTTATAAGAGCACTTACTCCTACAAGCCAACCATTAATACAACTAATGGCCTGTTTGTTGTATTAAACTGCTCTCATTTGTCTGGGTCCATTAACAAATGCAGTGGTCATTAACTGTTAACAGCAACTCAGTTATTAGATTTTATTACTTGTACAGGAAACACAGGAGAACAAACTGATTGTTTTGGTTTACTGGGGTTCATTTCTTTCCCAGCAGTCTTGCCCTATTATTTATAATTTAGCTCCTCGCTTATTCCCAAACATGACTGACACTCAGGTAAGGGTTCAAGCCATCCATATAGATAGTCAGTTCACATGCCAGCCCCACCTAGCCCAACAAAGCTCTCCTTTAAAAAAAGAGAGCTCCAAGGGACCAGGCATCTGTTTTTCTGATTTTTCTGTATCTTTTTGTTGGGCAGCAGCTTCCACCCACATATATCATAATGGGATTTAAGTAAAAGATACCTTAATGTGTATCTAGGAGGCTGTCATGGTTTAGGCCAAATTGGCTAGGGACCTGGGGGACCCCAGATGGGACTGCCAGATGCTCCCCTCTACCTCTTTTCAAAGAGAGAGGCAGAGGAGGGAAAAAGAGACGTATGAGTTTAGAAGGAACTAAACTACTTTAATCAATATTAATAATAAAATAAAATAATAAAATAAAAAGAAATAATGAAATATATACAAAACCATATCCAGCTCCTGAGATGACAATCACGACACCGGCTGGCACTGGGGCAGTCCCAGGCTGGACTCAGTGACAGACGGGAAGTGGATTCCGGATCTGCATTCAGGATTGGGATCAAAGGCAGACAAACAGAGTCCTCCTCATCCTCCTCAGATGTCGGACATTGAAGAAAGAGAGAGCTGACCCTTTGATTCCTCAGCTTTTATACTGAGCATGAGACGGATGGGATGGAATACCCTCGTTGGTCAGTTTTGGGTCACCTGTCCTGTCCTCTTCTCCCTGCAGGTGGGACCCCACTATGCTTTTCCGCTTCCGACCCTCCAATGGGGCAAATAACAAAGTTGGTTGGCCTTGGGTGTTAGAGCAATGAGTATAAGCAAGAGCCTCTCTGCATACCATGCCTGGGCATCAGCTATAAACAATTGGTCTTATCACTCTGAGAGAGTGAACACTGTCTGCACAATATGCTGTTAATTTCAGTAGTTAGAAGAGGCCCAGCTAAGAAGCGAAGTTACTGAACAAAATTGGTCCTGTTTTACCTCAAACCAGGACAGAGGCTGTAAGATCTTCTTCTTCATTCATGGTTCTCTCTCTCCAATTCACTGAAATCCAACATTCAAGTTTAAAAATATCTTTTAATTCCTTTTAATTCCTGTTCAAAGCAATGGAAAAACAATACTACTGTCAAATTGTAACAAAGGACCAGCAATGGCTTGTCACAAAGGTGGCTTTCATCAAGCAGTCTGAGCAGTTTTCTTCAACCTGCAGTGCCATGATACACAAATGAATGAGGAGACACCCAGACATGTGTTGTTAGCGCTCTTTGGAAACAGGATCTTCTGGACTCTCACCAATCAGTGTTAGACCTGACTGGTGTTGCAAGACAACTATCAGTACTTCAGAGATGGAGATATGTGAAGTGACTGTGGTTTACCCTCTGTGGGTTGGGTATATTTAATGATATTGAAATAACTCAATTTCTGAGCTATTGGTCTTTCTCTACTGCACTGCAGTTATTAATGGTACTTCTAAGTTCTTCTCTCCGCTTACAAAAGCACAAGGGTACACCAGGTATAAATGGATCCTACCTGTTCACTAAAGGCTTGAGTCAATCAGAAAGACAGGGCCACAAACAGCATAGTGACACAGTGCATCCGTGGCACACATGATACTGACTGGTGCTTAACTGTCTGAAGAAAGGCCACACTTCTCCAAATAAAGTGATTCACAATGCGGTATCTGAACACGTTGCATTGGAGATGCCCCACCAATCCTCTTCTCATTTGGCTGGTGAAGTAGGGTCTTATCGTGATTTGATTACATACTCCATGGTCATGCAGTGCAAATTTGGCCAAACTACATCAGCCCAGTGCTATCTGCAAACCCATTTGGATGCTATGGCAGCCAATGGATCCAACACAGCATCGAGAGGAAAAGAGTGAGAGATTTTGCTAAGAACAGGCTCAAGACACTGCTAGTTTGTACGACCAGCACAGGTGATTAGAAAGTGCTTCTATTATCACTGGGGCAGAGGTTAAAGCCTCTTCTGTATGGCCATGCCTGTGTCTCATGTGGTATGTGCGTGGGGATGTGTAGTGTTGTGGTACTGGGGACTCAAAGATATGAATCGGCTTATCTGCTCCTGCCTATAAACAAGGCACTTCTGGTGCAACTTCCCTCGTATCAGCTTCTGATAACAACTTCCTTCCTACCCTCTTTCCCAAGCTAGCACGTGCTAATATATTGTGCAACAAAACCAGTCATACAAGAAATTTAAAAGTATTTAAGAAGCCCAAGGACGTACACATTATGCCATTAAGCTGATGTCTGCATAGACTTGCTAGGAATGGCCCCAGATCATTGGGCACATACGCATTCTCCTTACCTTGCAGTAACAAAGTAGAATTAAAAAAGCATCTCTGCCTCTTTCAGCTCCTGGTACAGTTCAGAACATAATAAATCCCAGGATTTTCCATGAACAGCAGGACTGTTCAAACACAGAGGAGACCCCACAGTCCTTGCTTTACATACAGAAAGTAGGTGCTAGAGCTGTGATCTAGACCCGTGTTATGAAAAGGCTGAGCACCTCGTTCCCTGCTGTTGCATGAGATGCTGTGCTTTGTACCAACCTTCCTCTCCTGTTTCCTCTCCTTCTCCCTTGAGCTCCTCTTGCAGAAATGGGTCTTTCTAACAAAGTCACTATGCACTTCGTGCAGCACGTTACTCCTTCTTTTCTCTTCCACTGGAACATTTTTCTTTCTCCAAGGACCTGGGTGTCAGCTCAGCAAAGGAAGAGATCCTGCCACAGCAAGAGAAGAGCACATTATGATTTGCCAGCGCACCCAGCCACAGCACACCGACAGGCTGATCTTTCCATTTGTGAGATACCTTTGTTTATACTCTCCATACCGCCCTGGTCAGGAGCTGCTGCCTAAGGCAAGTTGATGAGCCCTAGATGCATGCGGTAAGAGCTTCCCATTCACCTCATTTTAAAAGAAAGTGAATTAGGAAATTATGTTAAGATTCAGAGGGGAGAGTCAGGCCAAGCTTGTCACTGCAACACTATGTAGCTTTATTTCAGATCAAGGAGACTTAGCCCCAGTGTTCCCAAAAAGAGAAGCAAGATTTTAGTATGGACGAGCACTCAGCTTTCAAACCTGTGGTTCCCTTGTCTCTGCAGCACGCACCCAATCAGGCACAGATGCACATCTCTGAGGTAAAAGATGCCAACTTATCCTGGAGGAAAGATAGCTCTGGGAAGCGGCTACCTGCCACAGCCAAATAAAGCTTGAGCGTTTCTGGATGAACAGGACAGACCGCAAGCTGCACTAGACCTTGAGCGGGTGCTGACAGGAGGTCTCTGGGAGGGGATCTCTACTGGCTATGGAGAGCTGAGGGCTGCATTGCTGAGGAGATTCAGAGAAGTTTGGCAGGGGGCTTCAAGAGCTGTCATGGTGCTGAGAAGACAAAGCAACACTAATCTCTGTGAGAAACCAGCATGAACTGTGTCCACCTGCCTGGTCCTCATGGGAGAGCCTGAAACTGAAATAGGTGAAAAAGGAAACGATGGAGAGCTTGGTAAACAAAACCACTGTAGTGATTGCCAGAGACCTGTTTAAGAACTAGCACTCCAAATTATCCCCAGAAATGTTTATCTAATGTAAGTATTATTCCTTAAGAAGTAGGATGTTATTCTTTTCCTGAGTAATTTAACTTTGCATTTTATTTAAGTCCTCAAAAGACTGAACTATGGCTTGCGCTAAAACAATAGTAGATATTGTTTAACAGTAAGTAGGCTAAAGAGGAGAGAAAAAGAAATGTATTAACATTACAGGACTATTATGACTACATCTTGCAAACTCATTATATTAGCTAATAATACCTTACTGA
Organism: Charadrius vociferus; assembly: GCF_000708025.1. NCBI lineage: Eukaryota > Metazoa > Chordata > Aves > Charadriiformes > Charadriidae > Charadrius > Charadrius vociferus. The sequence goes on from NW_009649929.1 coordinate 1,999,640, forward strand.
ATTGACTTCCTTAACACTGGCAAAGGATCATCAAGCTCTCAAAGTTCTTATTTTGTTCAAGACTTAGCTTGATCTTTCAGTTTCCTGCTATGTCTCTCATTAAATTCATTTTTCTCTTTTAAAAAAAGCCCCATCTGCCGAGAACTGCACATTCTTGTCTTTATCTCAAGTGTTGAACTCTGTTCCCCTGAAATGCAGGAGTTCACCAATAATTCCTATTTATCTGTACATTTTCTAGTAACCACAAGAGCTATCATCTTTAATACCTAAAGAGCAGATGGAAGTTGAAAAGCCAGCAGGAAAGGCTTAGAATGAATGGAGCTAAAAGTATACTGAGGTGAGTGTACTATAGAGAATATAATGATGATGAAGAAGTCTCAAAAGCGAGAAGGGAACAATTACCTGGACTAGGTGACCAGAAGAAAAAAAAACCACATAGGAGCTATTGGGCATTATTGACCTTTAAATTCTATATAAGGAATATTGATTTTTATTCTTTAGTCCATTAAAAACAATTTTCTTCTTGGTCGATTTTTATTCTTTAGTCACAGAATTCACCCAGAATTGTTAGGGTTGGAAGGGACCTCTGGAGATCATCTAGTCCAACCCTCCTGCCAGAGCAGGGTCACCTACAGCACGTTACACAGGACAGCGTCCAGGCGGGTTTTGAATGTCTCCAGAGGGGGAGACTTCACCTCCTCTCTGGGCAGCCTGTTCCAGTGCTCCACTACCCTCAAAGTAAAGAAGTTCCTTCTCATGTTAAGATGGAACTTCCTATGTTCAAGTTTATGCCCATTACCCCTCGTCCTATCACTGGGCGCCACTGAAAAAAGACTACTCCCATCCCCCTGGCATCCTCCCATTAAGTATTTGTATGTATTAATAAGATCCCCCCTCAATCTTCTTTTCTCTAGACTAAAGAGACCCAAGTCCCTCAGCCTTTCCTCATAAGAAAGGTGCTCCAGTCCCCTAATCATCTTTGTTGCCCTTTGCTGGACCCTCTCGAGCAGTTCCCTGTCTTTCTTGAACTGGGGAGCCCAGAACTGGACACAGTACTCCAGATGCGGTCTCACCAGGGCAGAGTAGAGGGGGAGGATGACCTCCCTCGACCTGCTGGCCACACTCTTCTTGATGCACCCCAGGATGCCATTCGCCTTCTTGGCCGCCAGGGCACATTGCTGGCTCATGGTCATCCTGTTGTCCACCAGGACTCCCAGGTCCCTCTCCACAGAGCTGCTCGCCAGGAGGTCAGCCCCCAACCTGTACTGGTGCATGGGGTTATTCCTCCCCAGGTGCAGTACCCTACACTTACCCTTGTTGAACTTCATAAGGTTTCTTTCTGCCCAACTCTCCAGCCTGGCGAGGTCACGCTGTAAGGCAGCACAGCCTTCTGGCGTGTCAGCCACTCCTCCCAGTTTTGTGTCCATTAAAAACAATTTTCTTCTTGGTTCACAACCAAACCCCAAAACATCCCCCAGCATACGATTCAAGTGCTGTGGCAGGCCTGCACTCTGGCATATGCTGTGCAACAAATGTGTCTCTATGTTTCTTCTTTACTCAGTACTGATAGGAAGAAAACATCGTAAGAACTATGTGATACCAAGATGCCATCCTAAGTACTCATTGAGACAAACTGTTAGATTCCCAATTACTTAAAATAACACCTCTGTTGATGCACACCTACAAGTAAAAGTTACCTACATGTCCCCATCCCCACTCCACAGGGATAATCTCCCCCTCTTTTGAATCAGAGTATAGGCCTAGCTACTAAATACCAGTGTAGGCTCAAGTGCTGTTCTCTCTCACATATCAATCACACTGAGAAATTCAGAGATGCCTGTGAAGAAACTGGGAGAAACAATAGTCAGGACCTCCCTGTCCATCCCATTTCTTCTGGGAAGCCCCAGACTGTGCCCACCAGCAAAAAACTGTACATGTATGGATGCTCTTGCTGAGCTGCATCTCACTCTGAATAACAAGCAAGGAAAAAACAGGAACTTCTCAGTATTGCTTTAGAACTGCAAGGCCCTGCTCCAAAATCTTAGAACTTAAAAAACATTTAGAAACCAGAAGGTATAGCCACACTGCACAAGAGAAAGGACCCCTATATACACATTTCTGCATCAGATGGAAACTCTTAAGTGCTGAGCTATGAAAACCGGGTTTCTTCTCTTATCAAAGACCTCTAGGTGGAGCTACCCCTTTTGTTTTCAAATCGAGCAACAGCTAGTGAAGTACTGCCAGCCGTAAGGCAAGGCAAGAGAAGTATAATGCTATGCAAGGGAAGGAAGCTTAGGCATTTGCAGCATGGGAGCATCCTCTTGCATGCACGTTGTGCTGTCGTTAGATATTCTTAACTTTCTCATAATCCTTCGAGAAACCAGCTGTGTTGCCAATGCCCTTGTATTGCTTAAAGAATTCAGCCCTTCCAGAAGGAGCTCACGTTTGGGAGTGAAAAGAGAGTTAAACTGGACTGCAGACTGCTGAGATCTGAATGTAAACAACATGCCAGATCCCCAGCTGGAGAGAGATCAGCCAGACTAATTTATCTCAGTGCTGTGGCACTGATGTACAGAAGCCTGAAAGCTGAGCTCAGTGCTGGACTAGGTTCCTTTGCAGAGGGAAAGACTGCAAAAATTGGTATACCAAAGAACTCCTTCGCCTCCCATGACAGGTGAAATTCATTTCTGGAAGGCCTACCCCTTCCATTGAGAGTGGTAGCAATTTTCCCAGCAGGGCCAGCCAGTCTGAAAAGAACCGACTGTGCAAGTGCCCCGTTCAGCTTTCCTGATCCCATAAGCCTGGAGAAGCCTTGAGGGTCCCACCATGCCAGCATTACAGGCAGACAGGAGGAAATACTAACAAGGTGTCCCTCTTTGCACTGCACTATTCCAATCAGGCCTGAGAACTGCAAAGCTCTTATTTTGGAAAGATTAAGGCAGCACACCTCTCCCTTTAGACATCACCCCAAAACCCACCTACACCCTGTCACCCTTGCACAGGGTGGAGAGCACAGATGGGCAGGGGCCAACGTCAGCATTTCATTTCCCCTAATTTCTCATCGGCCCTAAACCAGCCCCTGGGAAGGTAGGGTATCCCTGCCCTCCCTCGGCAGCTCCTGCATTTCAGTGCTGCCGGTGCCTGTTCTGCTAGAGGGTACCCTCACCCCGCAGTGGTGCCACGCGGGGAGCTCTACTGAGCTCCTAATGAAACCTGAAGGCCAGGCCCAGGAACGTAAAAATCAACCTTTACAGAAAAGCATGCTGTAATTTTATGATTCACTTTAATTTGATTCTGTGTAGTTAGAGCAGCCCCCTGGGCAGGCTGGGACCGCACCGTGCAGCGTACGGCTGTGCTTTCAACTAACAGCTCCAGCCTCTTCCAAGGACGTAAATGTTAAAGCCTCCTGTGCAATCAAAGCCAAAAATTAGTCTGGGAAGTAAATGGAAAAAAAAAAACACCAAACCCCAAACAAAAACAAAACAGGAGGGTTGCAGGAGCTGACATGTAAAATACATATTCAATCTTACTAAAGGTACAAGAGCAAAAATGTTCAGATCTCAAATATTATTTGCATTATAGCAGTGCCTGAGGGGAGTCAAATAATCAATCACAGGACTGCCCTGTGCTAGGAACTGGATGAACACCTAGTAAGAAGTACACAGCTTGTCCCACATAACTTGCACTCGAAACAGACAAGGGAAGAAGGATAACAGACCAAAGAGGGAAAAAGCGGTAGCCCGAGACTACCCTGCAGATGGGAGAGAGCCAGGAGTAGGACCTAGGTGACCCAGTTCCCCTATCAGGGTCCTCCTCCTTGGCTCACACCGTCTCAAATGCTGTGTGTTCACAGCGTGCCTTGGTTTCACTGTGGTTTGTTTTTTTCCTGCTAGGTTACAAATACGGATGCAGAGTTCTTCTGAGAGCCAGGTCCCCTGCAGTCCAGTTTCAGCTAAAGCAGGTCACAGGAAAGACCTAGCATGAGTAAACATTAACCTAAACTGTGACCTGGCGAAAAGAACCAAATATTTGGAAATGCCACCTATTCTCATGTTGATGGAAAATACACCCAGTACTTCAAGGTCTGCCTGTTCCAATACCTCCCATATCCCTGGAGATCGGTGGCTAAGTCTGCACCTGCCATATTCCAAGGGAAGCTCAGAAGGACTTAGTGAGCAGTTTGGCTCACGTAACTGGCTATGCTAAAGGTCTGGTTTTCATTCAGATTAGGGATATCTCACTTCCACAGGATATGACAACTCTCAGCTACAGTGAGCAAACTCCCTACCTTCATTTTACTCCATATTGGTGCAAGACCTGGTTTGCTTTCTACTAAACTGGGATCTTACAACAGCCTCAAACCAATGAAAATGGCAGTTTATGTGAGTATTTGGAGTTGCTGCAGGGGTGTCACCGATGTAAGAGGAACAAATTATGAAGGATATGTTAAGATACATAAAAGCCTGAGGTCCCTCACAGCAAATACAGCAGAATAATCATTAACTGGTAGGGCAGAAGAGAACTGTCGAGGAAAATGGATTGAAACATTCCACTAAAACAAAACCCTCTAATGGGAAAGGTGCTTGTTTCCACCCAGTCCCCAGAGGGAAAGCTGGCTCAGCCCAGGATGGGATTTTGGTCAGTTAGGGACAGGTCAGCAGACAAGGCACTCTCACAGGATGTGGTACACCAGGGTGTAAATCCTAGGTTTGCAAAAGGACTTGAACTTGGGTCTTCGACATCTCTAGGGATTGCCCTAACCACAGGGCTGTTTGCTATTTTGGTACCAGCTCTCTTATTCATGCAGCATTTTTTTAGTAAAAGGAGAAAAGAAAAAAACCCCGAGTTAGTAACAGAAAAAAGTTTTCTTCAGAGGGCTGAAAAAATATTTGCTTCCCAATACTAATTACTTAGTATTTACCTTACATACCTGAAACCGTCCCTGATTTCTGAAGAGCAAGTTGGATGGAAGGGATTTTTGTGATATGAGCACTACTGGACTTGATTTCAGAGGCAGGAAAATCTGTATGCAGGTACTTATATCTGTCCTTACTGCAGAAATTATTGAAACCCTGTTGACATTGCTGGGGAACTCTCCTGTCTGAAAAAGGTGTATAAGGATCTGTCCTGCAACATTAAATGTGACTGTTATAAAACTTGTTCAGATAGAGTTGGTGGCTCATTTTTCATTCAAACCTTTTCTGTCCTTTTTTTCTTTTTTTTTTGTTGGCGGGGGTGGGGGTGGGAATAATCCGTGACAGATTTCTCACATAAAATTATATGATGTGGCTTTGACTAATATGAACATTTCTGATGTATGTGTCTATACAGCTCTGCCTGTAAAACATTTTAGGAGCCTTGTGCACAAGATGTGTTCTGATATAGGTGGATTACACACGAACAAGCAGTGCAATGAATGCACTCTCACACACTCCCCAAAACCCCTGTGAGTTTGTAGATATCAAAACCAGAACTTGAAATTCCCTTTTGGAAGCCTCACATATGCGCTTGGAGCTTTCTCCCTGCATTCGATCGACTGATTTACAAAATGAATAGCAGATGAATGGCTGTCATTTCCCTGCTGATTTTGACAGTGGCTGCACCCTTGTGGCAATCCATGTTGTTTTAATGGAAAACACCATGTATTTCAACTGGATTGCTTAGCTATATTTTGGCATTCTGTTTATGACAGAGAATTATTTGCTATTGAATCCTTAGTGGTCCATAGCATCAACTTCATTCTAATTACCAAGGCAGCCAAGTAATAGCTTTCTCCATTTACAGATATTTGTAGGACTATAACCAGAAAGCAAGCCATGAGTGACTAGGCCAGTAAACAGTGCAGTTTGCTGACTAGTGTTTGTTTTATAACCTTTGGCACATCTTGATATGTACATAATAATAGTTCTTAACCCATAAATAATATTTTACAGAGGTCACACTATAGTTATTTAAGTTCAGGGGTTTATTTCCCAGAACACTAAGTAGCTGTGAATGAATTATGTTTAGTCTGATCTGCCACAGAAGGGTCATAAACTTATAAGTTGTAGCAAACCATGGAATATTACTCCTGTATGTCAGGCAAACTGTAAATGTAAAAGAATAATGCTTGATAAGGGGAAAGTCTTTTTATTTTGTTAAAGTAATTTATGTTCCT
>NW_009649929.1:2005823-2012872 GCF_000708025.1 Charadrius vociferus
CTCTCCACATAGAGCTTGTGAATTCTGCTTGCTACAGGGGACTCTCTCTGCGTGTCTGAAAGGCTACAAAATCCATTTTGAGCAGGCAATCTTTTTCTTTCTTGGCTCCCTTTGGTTTACAGTGTCCCAGAATCCACAGGAGGTGATGAGAGAAACTTTTGTGCCTTTCCGTAGGGCTAATAAAAAAAGCAGTCATTAAATGTTGCCGATAGCCTGTTCAACTGCAATAGCTGTGGACAAAGAGAAGGCTACTATCTCATTTATTAAGTCTGATGAACACATAAGGGACAGGGAGCGAAGAGAACCAAGCTGCTGATCATCAGGTCGGGACTTTGATCACTTCAGAGGCTGCTCGGGGTCTCCTGACAAGGGAGGGTATAGCAGAAAGCAGTGGCAAGGAATTGAAAATGAAGAGACCAAAGGGACTGTATGTTCTGGGAAAGACGCTGCGGGCAGGAAACGGGAGATGGGGGCATGGTTTTGTAACAGAAAGACATTTGTTAATTCCAAGACCAGCTGAGATAAAGTAATCCAGCCAAAGAGGAGTGGAAAAGGCTCCCAAGTCCGGAGTGGAAAAGGCTCCCAAGTCCTGAAGAGAAGACACAGGCAGTAAGAGTGAGAAAGAGCCAGACCTGCAAGAACTTTGCCTTGATCCCAAAGAGCACGCAAAAACAAGGAAAGCAGGGAAATGCATCTGAGTCCATGTTTTTTGGTGTTGATTATAGTAATGACTTGAAAGCAGTAACTGAATTTAGAACCTGCTGCAAAACCTGAGTTTCTGTGCATTTCTACCATCCTTTGTCCCCAGAGCAGTGAACTGCATGGTTCGAGCCCTAGGAAAGGGCAGTTTTAGGAAAGGAGGAAGAAAAACCACAGTCCTGAGGCTGTTCAGCTGCTGTACCAGTAACTCCTGTTTCAAGGAAGAGGTAACAGATCCTATGCTGGGGTTACACCCAGGACAGAGCCCCCACTGCCAGCTAATCTGACAAAAGGATGCAGGAGAGCCAGCCCACAGCATACAGGCCCACACGCATGGCCCCCGCAGCAGCCGGCACACTCAGGTCCATGCCACGCTTCCTTTCCCCAGGGCCAGCCCCGTCTCGCCTGCGGCAGGTACAGCACTGCGCTACCCCCAGCTTTTTGTTACCAGATGAACTGGAGAAAGCCGAGGGCTGTTGAAAGTCTGACAAGTTTCATGGGTGACCTTTAAGGGATGCCTCACTGAGGCAGTGACAACTTCCCAAACCAGAAATGAAGTATGAACTAAGAGGATCAATAACAAAGATCAGATCATTCTGGGTCTCCAAAATTTTCCGACTCCAACCAATTACTTTGCTCCCGCTGTCTGCAGGGGACCTTGCTGTGAAATTTCAGCCAGCCTGGAGACTTTTAAGAAGAGGAGATAAATAAAAACAAAGCAAAAAGTCACCAGCAGCATTTTTCAAGTTTGCACTCCTAGAGCTGGATGCCTAAATCCAGGATTAGCTGTTGTGAGAGTGCTGTGGCGTGGTGAGACAGGACCTAGTTCACCACCCAGCTGAGCCCTCTGTTATTTGCAAGTTGTGTTAATGTTCTGGCACTTCCTCCTATACAAAATCAGTCCTGCCTAAATGAATACTTGCATACCGGTGGGGGAGATTTTTAAAGTAAAAATATGACAGTGAATTGTTGAGTTCCCACTGAAAGCCAGCAGGAGATGCATGCCTAACTTGTTCATTTGCCTTGAAAGATTCCAATGAATATTACTTTGAAACTCATTAACTATTAAAAAGAAAATAAAATATGGGTAATTCTTCTTGACTTTAAGAAATTTAAGAACAAATTATTTCTTCTGTGTGTAACCTTTGAGGGAACTTTGTGGAACTCATAAAAACAAGTCTTTAAAACAAAATAAAAACACAAGTGTTCTGACCATAGTGCAAGTATTCCAATTCCTAGGCATTTTTTTATGACGCTGAATTCAAATTGAATTGTAATTTCTGGGGGCAAGGTCTAAAACGAAGGGCTTCTGTGAGCTGCGTAACTTGTGAAACCTGCCTTCCTATGGCTGTGTCTCATGCTTGGATCTTCCTGTGTCTAATATAGCATGAACTCCAGCAGAGGCTTAGCCTCTTCTTGGGGTCTTCAGAATGGCTTCCTCATGTATCTCCCATTTCTATTAATACAGCAGAGGCTGTGCTGCGGCCTTTCTCTCAGGGGGAGCATTCATTTGCATCTTTCCCTTTTACACAGACACTTGCTTCCATAAAACCTGTAGGAATCCTCTGTGAATCCTTACTTTGAATCTTATTCTGGTTTGTCTGATTTGGTTGAAATTCCCTAAACATTTCAAAACTTTTCTTGGGTAAATAGAAGCCAAAAATACAGGTGTGGGAAAAATGTGATATATTAGGTCATTTTGTTTGTTTCCTTATCCTTAACCATAAGGATAATTTCAGCTATATTTTATCACTGAGTTTATTTATGGTGAAATTTCAATTCAAAACAATGGGAAAATAAAATAAACTGACTAACCATAACATCTCCTATGCCCAGAGAAGTTTAAGGAACAGACACCTTTGGCTCCCTGGTGATCCAAACAAGGGACATGTCACAAAGCTCCTGGCTGTGCTCGGTGACCATCCGTTTCAGAGATACCAGCATGAGGTCATGTTGTATTTTTTATCATCTGTATTTTAATTCAAGCATTTGAGATTACAGCAAATAACATCACTGTTATGTAAAACATAATAATCGCTCAGTTCTTTACTTGCCACCCTCAGCCCCCAGACAATGGTGGGACATAAAAAGGTTCATAGATATTTCCTAGGTAGTGAAACTTCACAAAACAATGTAGTATAAATATTATCAGTTTTCAAGGCCACTTTATAAACATGTGCTATTGCCATTGGCTGGACAGCAGATATGTAGTGACGTTTCTATACTGCTGGGACTTACACAGCAAATAGGACTGTGATTTTAATGTGTGAAGGTCTTGTGCTTGATTTCTGAGTGCAATACGTTTTGTTTCATTCTGGTAAACAGGGCATTTAAAAAACAAGGCATTTTAAAACCTGACATAATTGTTTGATCAGAAGGAAACATCAGCTTATTACTTACTCAATGCATTGTATTTATTCAATGTTTTGAATAAACAAATAGTGCCCTCAAGGATGCAATTGTGCCAAGCAATGTACAAGTAAAGAATGAAAAATGGTCATCTTCTCCCAAGAGCTCCCCCCCATGCCTAGTTCTGTTAAACATATGGGAAGTGCGGTGTCTGGGCCCATAGGCACATTTGTCATCATCAGTTTCCTGCTGCCTACACCTACCTGTTATAAACACAGCAACTCTGTGTTGTTCACAGGAGACACCACTTTAAGCTGCAGTTTTCCATGCCTGCACTTTTTGGTGAACCAAAAACCTCCACTGATGTCACTGGAATTGCTAAGGGAACCTTAGTCAAGCAAGCAAAGTCAATAGCTGTCAGTTGCCTAAATAAAACTGGAAGTGTCCTTTTGAAAATCCTAGCCCTGGAATATAACATTCACCAGAAATACAAAATGAGACTTTTTCTGCTGCTATTACAAAATATAAAATATGACGATTCATTTAAGACTCTGTATTTATCCTTTCTAGACACCAGGAATACACCAAAAATACAAAATGAGACTCTTTCTGCTGGTATTGCGAAATACAATATATGATAATTCAAGACTCTGTATTTATCCTTTCTAGACATGAATCATTTTCTAGCACCATAAAGCATCACTCAAGCACCATTTTTCGCTCCCTACAATTTACAGTGTAGTCAACCTTGACTAATCATCCTAATTATGTCCAGCACTTAGGACTGCAGCACCCCTCCTCCCCTCTCCCCCCAAATACACACATGCAAAATTAGCAATACTTTGAAAATATCATGTTTTCTTCCCAGCTTTCAAAAGTGGCATTTCTAAATTAGAGATTGTTATTTATTAATTTTAGTAGTGCCTAAAAATTCCAATTACTATTTTTCAAAGGGAACACAGATAGACAGAGATGTAAAAGCCCTGTAGATGAAAGGCCCAGAGACACAATCAAGTTACAGCAGTTTAAATTACCGCAGGTCAACAAAACTGTAGTTACTGAGCATGCACATAGTCTTAATCTGTTGCAGGTAAAACATAAAATGCATTAACTCAAACCTCTCTTATCGAGGTGTAAGTGAATGTATTTTGCCTTGCTTTTGCTGCATGGCCCCAGTGAAAAAGTACTGCTTCGCTGTGGTGTTGTCAGGGTAACGCATTAGGGCACCTGAGCCCCATGGCACTCCCTGTATCAACCCAGGCAAGTGTGCAATCATCCCTGCAGACCATAAGTATATAGGGTACCACGAAGCACAAGGCCCAACACACGCGCTTCCTACTACCCTCTGCAAAAAAGGCAGATTAATAGCGAATTAACGTGTATTGACTTGTCTTGTGGCGCTTATAAAATGTGTTTTGCATTATGTTTTTGTAACAGTTGGCTAGCAAGCCTTGACCTGCAAGGGTTAGGACGAATACCTGCACAGCTGGAGCCTGTGGTGGCCAATCACAGCCCCGCTCTCATCATTTCCCGGTTTTATAAATGTAAATATTGGAGGTCTTGTTTAAACCTTCAGAACCTAAACATGTCATCACTATTAATAACATATGTTATAAGACACCACATGCTGGCAAAATAATCTGCAGTAAATGACACCAAAAATATTGAAAAGCTTAGCATAAAATTGAAACTCATTAATGGTACACTGTGCAGTTTGGCATACAACTAGAGGCAAGAATTCCACACAATGGGACTGTGTGAGTGCTAACGGCAGGCTCCCACAAGATAAAATAAACTTGTTTTATGGACATGAGGAATTGATTTTTAATGAGATTCTGCTCGGCCGTAACATCATCCTGGGAGGGTGAGCTGGTTTTCTCCTTGCCTCTGGTGCAAAATTATAGTTTGCAGAATAAAGACACATTTAAACTAGGCCTATGGATTTGCACCTTCATCATATTAAGTGAAAAGTAGGTGTTATCCCAGGTCTGAGTATAAAATGGTTGTTAAAATGCCTACAAAGAAGATCTTCGCGTCCCCACATTACCTATCTGTACGTTCTGGGATCAGGAGGTCAGCCTACAAGAAGAACACACACTCCTTGAGTTCTTTAGGAAATAAATTATCTTGCAAGCTTATTTCCTGAGGACAGAAGATTAGTAAAACAAGGGATAATTCTTTTTCTTTAGAGAAGGTGAGTACAGGCATTTGAATTTATCTTTTTATGTCCAGGTATGTTAAGAAAACGTTAAAATGGAAAGAGGTTATCAAATGTGCAGTTTGATGGCAAATCACTGACACACTCAGTCACAGCAAGAAAGACCTGTCCCTTTGCTGCCTATTCACATTTGATTATCTTTCATTCCATCAATTAAAACCAATAATAAACCACATCTTTTAACCCCAAAAAGAAAACCAGAGTAAAACAGATGGAAAGGGCATTGTAACCAGGCAGCACCTGAGGAAAAATAGAATACAAAAGCAAGAACAACTATCAAGCCTCTTCAGCTTTAAACTCAAAACATTTTCTTTACCAAAAAAATCACAGTTTTGCTTCCCAACTCAATGTCACTTGGCCCTGAATGAGCTGACCTGCACAGTGTTGTTGCGTGTCTTTCCTCTCTGCTGTTATGGTTTGCACTGTTTGCATGCAATCATTGGCTTTTAATTGCCTTCTATTGCCTATTTCATTTGTCAATAAATAGAAAGTGCAGACCTATCACCAAAGGCTTTACATCTGTTTCTCATACATCTTAGCCACCCATGGTGCCTTAAGCTAAAGTTATCCCCTACTGCTAACCAGGCTACCAGTTTATTAGGGTTTTTTTCCCTGCCCTTTTAAAAAGATGAAAGTTCCTAAAAGCTTTTTTTGTGCAAGTGATGGTTGAAGTTAATGAAGTAAGCATCTGTTAGGTGAGAGAAGGTCACCCTGGGGTTGGGCACCTCCCAGTGGTGGAACTGGCATTAACCCAGCGATTAGTATGTGATGACAACACCTTAAAGATAATTAGTTGACAATGAGTTGAGAGCCTGTTAACCCCTTTAACACCTTATAGTTTATGATTATAATGAAACACTTTGGGACAAAACAAAATAGATCTAGTTTTCCTTGAGTGATTTACCATTTTTTTGGTGTTTCGCTTATCATTTTTGTGACCTTCTTCCACAGAAAGAAAGCTTCCAGCAGCCCAGAGCATGTTTCTTTATCTTCATCAACCAGGGCTGAAAATGTAGCACCAGCTTTCTGTCCATTTTTCTCCACTAGCTGTGTAGGTAAAGACTCTTTGGCCTGAGCTGGGGTAGACACATGAGAACAGATATATGTAAATTATTTCTCACGTGTCTGAAGGCTGATATGTCAAGCTAAATTTTTTTCAGGTTGTTTTTCACACTGATGTGGACATAACCCTCCAATTTTAATGGAGGCCATTGGATTTGACTCACCTGAGCATTACAGCTGGGCTCACTCAGGCTTTCCCCAGAAACAGGGGCTACTTGGCAGAACAAGAGAGAGGCATTTATAAACAAAGTGGTAAGAAAAGCAGGATCAGGCCACATCTCTGTTTGAGTGAAGCAAACAGGAAACAGCATGGATCATGGGTGTGGGGGGAGGACGAGGAGGAGCAGGAGGAAGCAAATGGAGAACAACTGGCAGTCTGATGTGATTTATAAACACTGGCATTTCCCATCTTCATTCATTTACTCAACGTGTTTAATCATGACATGAGAGCTCAAATGAATTATGACTGGCAGTAGCTCAAGAAATTTGGCAATAGCAATGTAAAACAAATCTGTGCACAGCATTCAAGAAAAGCCTGTCTTGAGATTAAAAATAAAATTCCATTTAATTTTAAAAGATACTTCCCTTTTCCTTTGTACTTTCTAGTTCAATGTGATAAAGGCAGTCCTGGTGAGAAAATTTTATGACAACATGTCCTTGCACCATTTTTTGACACAGACCCAGAACAAGGACTGGTCTTGCTTTCATTAGGTTTAGTAGA
>NW_009649929.1:2012925-2026857 GCF_000708025.1 Charadrius vociferus
CTATTTAACCTATTCTGTAAACTTTTTGAAATGTGCCCATCACTAACAGTTACCAGGGTACTAGGATGCACAATAGTTCCACACCATCCTCATTTCTCCTGTGCCTCCCATTTCAGTCTTTTAAAGTGCTTTAAAAACATCAGTAAATCAAGTTCCATTGTGGGAAACCTTCCCTGGAGAGACTTTTATTCCCAGGTGACAGGCAAGGCAAGACTTGCAAAGGATCCCCACAGCAGTTACAATCCAGACCTCCTGGCTTCCAGCCTTGTGCTTTACTGGTAATTAAATATATCTAGGTTAATGCGGAAAATGTAGAGAGTTTTGTTGTGCTTTCTAGAGTTAAAGGCAATATATGGATTCAGCACTGTATCGAATGTCCATAAACTCAAAAATAAAGTATTTCCAGCAATTTCTAAGTCCCCTATTAACTAGCTTGTACTAATGGGTAGTACCAAGCTTAAGGAAAAGTTGCTATCATTTATCTTAATAGAATTCTAGGCATAGAAAGACTGTCCTCCAAAAGTTAGGACTGTATTATCCAAAACTGATTCACCTCTCTGATGTTATGACCACCAGTTCTGCTAGCAGTTAAATGAATTCATAATAACTTCATCTTAGACACAGAGAATGTAATTTTTTATTGTAGGTAGATAGGTCATAAAATTAGAATTCCTGGAACACATCATTGATTGTTTGAATCTTGATTATTAAATGTTATTCAGGGTTAATTAATCAATCTGCTCCATGATACAGCAGAAAAATATGCTTAAAATGCTGTACAGAATCAGATTCTCTTGCCTAAGGGGTATTGCTCTCATATTGGTCTTTAGATTTACTGGTCCCTCTTTCTGCAACTGTTAAAAGCATGATTAGTCACAATGTTAAGTACAGAATTATTCGTGAATTGTATGAATTTCAAAAATACAGCTCATAATTAATGATGGAATTAAAAGGACAACTTCATGGGCTGAAACACCAGCTAGTATAAAAAGGCCTGTCTCCACTGATTTCAGCAGAGGTACAGAAATTTATGCCAGCTGAGGATCTGTCCTCATCTCTACAAAATCTTTTTTAGTCAGTCATTTCCTTTATCCATTTTTAAACTATTTTAGAACATTGCTCTGGGGAACCTATCTAAAATATCTGCTTATAATGGGATTCTGTGTCAAGCTGCATAATCCCGTTGAATTCAGCACGTACCTGCCTTTCTTGTTATCTTATCAAGAGATGAAAACTCATGCTGATTTCAGCATACATGAATCCAGAAAACACACAACTTGGACAGATATGTTGGAAACCAGAGCTATGCAAAACTCTTAAGAATAGCTGGATGTGGAATACATGGAATTATCAAGGACATCAAGGAACAGTGCTCTTTTTTTTGTACAATTCACAAGTTCTTTCAAAGATGCTTACAGCACTGTTGCCGCTACCCTTCTCTGTTGTGGGCCACTGCCTCCTCAGGGGGGGTCAATCCAGCTTACTTTCCAGCTGCATTTGCATTATCCCAACAAAATGGGAACAGCTGGTTTTATTTTGTTGATCATGCAGTATTTCCTTAAGAATTTTCAAGTGATATAGTAAGGTGCCCAGGCATTTTCAGCTCTCAATGAGAAAAATTTGTCAATATACAAGGATTTGCATATTCAGTATTTCACCCCACCATCTAATCTCAGAAACAGGCCAAACCAAAGCATATAGGCTGCATAGGTTAGGAGTAACTGTATGTTACCCATGTTTTATAACCAGGAAGGCACAGTATGAGCCCAACATTTTGACAGACATTATTATTACTACTTAGTTTCACAATGTTGTTCTACAGAGGTGTGACCACAGCCAAAGTGCAAAGCCATGCGAAGGCTAATCTCATCAGCAGCTTCTGTGACAGCATTCTTACTAACCAGCAAAGCTCTCCCAGGCTGGAGAGGAGCCGGAACAGGATGGACATGCACATCCTGTTCTTCAGTCATGAAACCCACTCGACTGGCTGCTCAGCAAAATGGTCACTGCTTAAGCAAATGTCTTCAACTGAAGAGGTTACCAGCATTAAATCATTTGAAAAAAGAAGACCTCTGATGAGCAGCACTGCAGATGGCGAAACTTTCCATTGGTATAGCACTAAATAAATATTCCTCTCTCAATGTCAGCAAAATGCCTCTGCCAGCACAGCCAAGAAAAAGAAGGAAACCAGCGTGGGAGCCAGCACACAACCTTGTTTGGGGCTGCTTGAGACAGGAATGGAGTCTGATATGTTGCCATTTTCCATACACTGGCCATCACGGAAAAATAAAGTGACAGAAATAAACTTTGTGGGACTTCAAAAAGATGAACAACATTTTCCAGACCCCCTCATGATTTTACAGTGTAAAAAGCTATTGCTAGATCAACCAGCAAATTTGCTCCCAAGACCTCTTCCTGAAGTTGACAGAGATCGTATCTATAGAGCATGACCAGACCTAAATCCACTAAAACTTAGGGAAATGTTGAGACCATGTGAGGATCTTTTCAGTAGCAGAGACTAGGAAAATGCCAGGAGAATTGTCATAGTTTGCTCTGTCACCTTTATGTTTAGAGAAGTTTATACAAATTGCAAGCCTGTGTCATTGACTTTTGCTTTCAGATAGCACTAAAGATTTAAGCAAGCTTCCTTCTAACAGGGTAATTACATGCCTCCAAAGGTCACTTGTCCTTACGTTTATTTAGTAGCAACCAATGTGTGTCATGTCCCGTACCACATAGTTATCTGTGGCCCGTTTTCCAGGCCAGCAATGTCACTGCAACTCCACCATGTCTTATTAGTACTGCTGCTGGTCTGCCCATGAATGCCAGCTTTGAGAGATTTCCCTATTTATACAGCAGCTGCTATCTGTTCTGAAGGCTCTTCCAGTATCCACAGCTCACAGACACACTCAGTAGCAAGTAAAAGCAATCCTGTCATTTTCTGTGAACCAAGTTGTCTAATTTATTCTAAATTATAAAGGTAAGTGACTTAAGACCCATAATAAAGAGGCACCAAATCTTAACAATCCTCTTTTCATATGGAAGTTTCTATGGATAAAGAGTCTCCTTCTGCCCAGGTCAGACTAACTTTTTATAGTGTGAATTTAAGGGCAGGAAGGGACTTCTGCAGCGGGTCACCTCATGGGGGACCTTGACCATTTGACAGACCTGTCCAAGGGCCACCCGGCATGGGAGACTGGAAGTTATAAAAAGAATCTCTTACAAGCTCTTTTAGGGAGGAACAGATACTGACTTCAATTTCTGGAGGAGAAGACAAGGGGATTTATCATAGCATTAGAAGGCTCTGAGTGAAGAGCATGTGAAAGGGGTCAGGAAACTTAAAAAAGCAAATATGCAAGAAGTGTATATATTTTTTTTAAATTCTGTATGTTTCTCTCAGAAGCTGATGTAGATTAGTACCATTATTAATCAACAAAATTAGGAAAAAAAATATTCATCAGTTGTCTGTATTTCAGCTATTATGTGCCTCTGAAAATATGACCTCTAAGACTAGAGAACATAAAAGCTTGGAGCTCTGCAGAGGATACTCGTACTAGCTGGAGTGTCTTTGAGGCTTTGTGGAGGTTTCAAGTGGACAATAAGGTCGATTTTTTGCAAAAGAGAAGAGAAAAAAAGGCACCTTAGGAAGCATGACAGATAGAGGAGGACTGAGGTCATGTTATGCCCAATCCATACCAAGGGAAGATTAAGGATAAGCAAGCCCTGTGTGGTAAGACCCACACATAGGAGCCAGTTGTGTGTCCAGCTGGAGAAACTCTATCAGGGCCACGTGATACGCAATGTTCAGTTTTTGTTAACATCTGTGTGGTCTAATTTTCTATTACTGTCAGCAAGTTATTTCTAAGAGTGCCAGGTTATTTTGTCCATAAACATTGTCCCCATCACACATTTCTAATTTTAACCCTATTTGTCTCCAGTTGATTTACATTTGGCCAGAAGCAAATTACCTATTGGAAGCATTTATTGAAAATTAATTAGGTGGCTAAAATACCTCCAGCAGATTCTGTTAACAGTGTCTGTTCCTTGTGGCTCTCCAGAATTCAGCGTTTTCCAGTTAAAACACCTAGCAATTAAAAAAAATCCATAAAGTAAATGATATAATTAGTTCCAGAATGGAACTTAGTCTCTTTGAAATCAGATGCTTTCTTCTAAGGCTACAGTGCCGTACAATAGCAAGGGGTCTATAGTGCCAGGGAACTTTTGATAGAGGAGAGAGTAAGCACCTACAATAGCTATGTCACTGCATGAAGCAAAATGAAGGTGTCCATGCTAGCTTAAAATCAGCCAGGCATACAGGGTAACTGTGCAAATACCAAAGTGGGGAACAAGAGAGAAGAGAAGGTGTATGAAGCGAGATTAAAAGGAAAAATACAGGATTAAATCAGAGGCAATCGCAGCACCCAAGAACATGGAAAAACACACTGCATCTCTCTAAAGAAAAGCCAGGATGTTAACATGATTTACTGCAAATAGTTCCACAACATTAAAATGAGTTTTTATTTTCTGTGTGTGCTGCTTCAAAGAACAACTCTGTGGGCTCATAAAAATGCAGAGAACAAATAGGGGCCTCTAAGACCAATTTATATGCCATGCCCACTGTGCACTGAGACACATATAATCTGTAAAATGTCAGCTTCAAAGTTCCACAGAGATTGGTGTTAACCCTGACCCCCGACCTTGCCGACTCTAGCTGGGCCCTCATGCTCTCTTAACCAGCTGTTTTAGATAAATGTGCTCCATTTTTAAAGAGATTGTCTCAGAGTTTTACGTGAATAGTAGTAATATTATTAACTCTTGCTGAAAAAACCACCTTAACCGAGAGTCTTTACAGATGGGCCAATCAAAGTCTTACCCCATGCAGAGAGTGGTGGGTTAATAAATATGTCATTGGACTGAAAATATTTAAACAACACCAGGAGAAAAGAGCAAGGCATACGACAAAAGGAAAGCATATTAGTACTGTTTCCTGTCAAAATACACAGAGGAAGCACTTTACTTTGACCATTTTCCTCATAAAGAGACACGGTAGGCCAAAACAAACAAAGCTAAGGAATCTGGTTTATCCCACTGTTGGATACCGAGTACTATCAACTTAAATGAAGTAAGGTTGAGTGACCAAAACCAGGTTTTCCTTGACAAGACTATTAATTGAACATATCAGCAAAGGTAATCGCACAAACTGTGGCCCCGTCGATCAATACTTTAATTTTATAAGGCCTTGTATATGTTTTTCATATTTTACTTTCTGTATCTCTCCAAAGGTAGGTGGGGGATTAGCCACTCATAGTCTGTCGGAAGTCCAAAAGTATGATGTAGCCTGCTGGTTTGGCAAATCATGGACAAAGTCTAAATCATCCTCTTGGAAGGAAAATGTCGAAGTTCAAGGGCAGACAGTATATTTTAGACAACAAAGAAGCAGCTGGTGTCCACTCATAATAAATAAAAATAAGTTAGGGTCAGAAATACAAGTCAACTGGCTCCTCATTCACTGAACATGAGCCAAAGACAACTGGAGTCAAAGCGAAAGCTCAGAATGATTTCACGAGGTTTTGAGTCAGACCCACTGAATCCAGAGCTACTTTTCATGTAGATGGGGTGAGAATATATCCACAGATTTCCACGGGACTTGGGTCTGGCTTTTCAGCATTGCATTTAGAAACCACCCACCCTTCTTATTTTGCTACTGATACGTACAAAAACTTTTAAATAGATAACCGAATAAAATGTAACTCCTTCGGAGACACAACAAACACAAAAATACTGCATGTAGGTTAAAAAAATAGAAACGTTAGAAATATTCCTGTTCTTTAATAAACAAAAAAAGTATTTCGATTCAAGCCACTGTTTAAAATATTGCAGCCAAATTGTTTTCACACTATTTTTTTGTCAGGGACCGCAGTACAAACCAATCTTCTCACTGCACTGCTAAACCCTCATTATAGTCTTTATGGGTTAGCAGATAACCATAGTGTTGAGAAATCAAATACACAACTGTCAGAACATAGAAAGTTAGAACTGAAAGCTCAACGTTTGCTCTTCCCTTCAGTACCTCATGACTCAAAAAAGAAAACCTCCATATCATTACCAGTTGTTTGGTTGTTACTGTAATACAAACAAGAATCTTATTATCTCACAATCACAGTACCCTGCCTGCAAAATTCACTCAGTTTTAAGCATCAAAATGAGATTGACAAGAAAGGGAAGTCTGAAGAATAACTCACGATCATCCAAGCTTTAGCATATTTAAACATTTGCTTTCTCAGCTGTCTTTACCTTAAAGTTTGAAATTTTCAAATTCTTTGACAAAGCCAATAAATTAGGTTTGAAAGTTACTTTCCACATTATTGGATTCATGTTTTCTAAACAGACCATAACCTCCCACTAGAAAACGCAAAACACACACTTGCACTGGTGTGAGAAGTTGACAGAGACACAACAAATGAAAACTGAAAGAAACAAACAGATGCTTCAATAGATGTAATAAATAGAAACGAAAAAATACAAATAAATACAAACAATAAATATAATAAATACCAACCTATAATTAATATTTATTATTGCATTTATTAATAAATAATTTAATATGTAATGTAAAAATCTAAAATCTTTTCCAACGGAGGAAATCTGAGGACAGGACATACAGAAATCCTTTACATCGGACTGATCTGTGGCTGCTTTACTTTTGTCAGCCTTCTTTAAGACATAAATTGGCTCCCTAGAAAATCTGTTTGTTTTTGAAATGTAATCTCCTTAAATGGCATGAGAGAGAAAATGAGTTTAAATTACAGGCAAAACAAGTCCATGAAGGTAAACATTTTGTTTTCTAAATCCCCAAAATAGGTTAATAGTTTTGAGTTCTGTGAACTTCAGGAGGTTTGCCTTTCCCCACATGAAATATTTACTTCCTGTTCCCACTTGTGTCAACAGAAATTCGGTTGACTAACAGGGAAGCAAAAAAGGACATGAACATATGCAGCAACCTAAATAAGAAACATGCTTCTCAATGCTTGTTTACAGTAAAAATCCAATTACGGTTCCTCAGGATGTCTGAACAGTATGACCAAGCCCTTGGGAAGTAGTAGATTGTCTTGATTTCAATTAAAGCCCTTTCAAGGAATAAGAAGCTGTTCATCCTTGAAGCTGATCTATTTTTTTAAATCAAATATTGTTCCTACTAGAACCATAAACACATCTTTTCCTCTCATTAGGATGCTATGAATTCTATGTGGAAATACAACAGGAAGCACATCATGGGGCAGCAGGAACCCTCTTTGTTTGTACCCCCTCCCCATGTATTTGCAAAGCTAACCTTACATTTCTTTCTGCACCACCTCTGTACTTTGCACATCCAGTGCCGGGCTTTGTCCTTTACCCCTTGGCACGACTTGCTTGTTGGTAGCACTCCCACGTTACTTGTTCCCTTTCAAAAGTCCCTGTGGGGAAAAAAGCTTCTCTTGCTCACCCTTAATCTGGTCACTGCTCCTCTTGTGTTAATAGAGAGATCACAGCCCTGTGGTTAAGGTATTGGCCTCCTATTTGGCAAACTCAGCCTTACATGTTTGCTCTACTGAAGACCTCCTGTATGGCCTTAGGTGAATCACTAAAGGCTTAATCACAAAGCATCTTTTGGTGCCCAGCTCACAAACACAGATCTTCAGCACCCTAGCTGCAGTGCTACTTGAGCCTATACATCTAGATTACCATCCTCACAGTCTCTTGTTACTGAGCATGTACACAACAGTGAGCATGTGTACAACTGCAACTGTTCAGCCACAGGGAAACATTTACCAGATCCCACACAGCACCAAACATCAAGAAGAGAGATTTGTGGAAAGGAGTTGCTTTTACATACCCAGTATAGAGAAGGTGGGAAGTTTCCCCACAGATGTGCTATGCTTCACGTTTTTTCCTGCCCAGATCAAGCTTCTCAACTTCCTAGAGATTTTCCTAATTACTATGTTATAGGATATTTGGAGGTAGGACTTTTTCAGTCTCTCCTGTTTGTACAAAATAATTAAATGCTTATTGGAGCAACTGCTGTTGCCTGAGTGATTGTGCTAACCACCAAGCTAGAATAATTCACCCTCTGACCCTTCATGCATCTAAGCATTTAGAAAAATTACTCCTTGTAACATTACAGAGATGCAATTTTCAACAGTTTTCAATTTACAAGCCCCTTAATTTTTCTTCCAAAAGAGGTATGTATCCTTGTATAGGGAATTTAAAGCAATGGGCAATAGGCTTGCTTCCATTAGTTGTTTTTCATGGACCTCTTGGAGTATTCTACAGACTCACAGAGGTACACAGACCACAGGCTGAGAAACACTGTTGCAAAGGAAAAAAAGCACAGGTAATAACATTGGCTCATTCTCCTGAGGCCTAAAGACTGCTGCCTTCATAATGCACATTCTGCAGACCTTGGCTCTGAGAAGGTAACATATGAGACACAATCTAGATGTTCAGCTCCCAAGTGAGGAAAATCCTTTCCCTTCCCAATGAGACACAAGTATTGGCACAGGAGGTCACTAAAACCAAGTGTTTGCTGTTGTGGTGATGTGGGTTCGAAAAAGACAGATGTGTGTGAAACAAGATCCTCTGTTCCATAAGATCCCAGCATACTATAAGAAAGCCATACGGGAACTCCAACACAAGTGGATACTGTTAGGTTTTGAATTGCAAAAGACATGGTTTGCTCCCCTTTCCCCTCCCTGCAAACAAAAAGGAAAGGAAAGAGACACATACCTGCCTGATGTTGATGGAAAGCACATTTCAACTAATCTGGAGGCATTTCTGAGCTATGGCTTGTGGTAATAATGTCACAGCTGCAATACCTGATTGTTAGAATCACCCTACGATATTCATGACCAGTAGGTGCTCAGCCTAAACAGGGTGGAAAAAAAGGCAATAACCAACAAAGTTGTAGACATTCTGACATCTTATTTCTCTAAGGAGTTAGAGTGGATTTTGCACTTAAAGGTCTGTTTTGTAATCGCTTTATGCTCCCTTTAATCACTGGAGAGAATGAAGATTAACTAGACCACTTCCACATCTAGTTCATTTGAATTGCTTCAGACATCTTCAATAAGATAAATCACACACTCCATGTGCCTCTCCCTCCATGGACTATAAAGAAATGCAGACTGTTAGCATAGCACAGAGGACTACACTGTAGGCACTTCCATTTGGACAAATGAAACCCACCCCTCATGTTTAACTAGTGATGGTTCAAACTTTCTGCTGGAATAGCAAAAATGCAAAGTCTTCAGCAAAGAAAACATCCATTTCTGTAATCAACTTTGCAGTCACAGTTTTACTTTCCTGTTGGGAACCTGGGA
Organism: Charadrius vociferus; assembly: GCF_000708025.1. NCBI lineage: Eukaryota > Metazoa > Chordata > Aves > Charadriiformes > Charadriidae > Charadrius > Charadrius vociferus. Next base: position 2,022,282 of record NW_009649929.1, read on the forward strand.
TATTTACCTTTGGTCAATATGCATTTCTGCACACATGACTCACCAAAATAGGGGCTACAGGCCAAGTACCTCAAGGCCCTGTAGGTTGCCATGAGTAGCTGGACTATGTTTCCTGTGATGGACTTTGGCAGTTTTGGCAACCGGGAGAGAAAAATCCAGCTACTACTTATCTAGAGCTGGAACAACCTCCTGTAGTCTGGGCTTGCATACAAAGGGGATTGGGATGAAAATGCTGAAGAGCTGGAATCCAGATGTCTGAGGAGCAGAGACTGAGCTTATTCAAAAAGAAAGCCTCCTGGAAGCAAGCAGGGAACTGAAGCAGTTCAAGAGTCCAATGACTGTGGCATAATGAAAACGAAATCCTGCTTCAAATCAATTACTGAAGTACTTTGCCTTGGGCAAAAAATATAGGCATTTTAATCAATTCCAGTGTATTTCTGCAGCACATAGACTACAGAAGAGTAAGACCATAATTAAATTTTCAGTAGAAAGCTAATGCAGGAATATGAGGAATAATGTAGGCATTGGTGGACTTTGCATTGCTGTGTTTTTCCATTGCATTGATTATGGCAGGTGTTTGCCAGTTGGCACTAAGCAGAACAGTGGTCAGTTGTCAGATAATTACCAACCACAACACTGTCGGGTTTCCTGACTTCTAACTCCAGAACAGTTTGCTCAACAGTAATCACAGTTACACTGCCTATGGAAAGGGAAATCCATGTGCTCATAGTTTGTAATTTTTTTTTTACCTGAAGTAACACTTCTTCCCAAAATAGTATTTTAAGCATAAGTTCTTCCTTAGCTACATCCCATAGCATAGTGCAGAGTTAGGACAATGACAGCAGTACGCTGATGGCCATAACATGAATATAACGAAAAAAAGGAATGACCAGTTCTTTGGAGGAGAGAGCTTGTCTTCCTCCTCTGGGTTTGTGCAGCTTCAACAATGGTAGAAATAAGGACAATAACAGACAGTAACAGCAATAGCGAACAAGAAATAATAGCAAGGACTTAAGATCTTCCTGGGCATTCAAGATGCAAGTCCTGAAACTCCACAGAGGTCCAGAAATATGACATCCAAACCAGAATCAGAGTGTCTCTGTTGTCAGCTGTGGCTCTGCAAAACAATCGATTGGAACAGAATTGAAGATTACCAGTCCATCGCAACAGAAGCAGGAACCCAGGCTATGTTTCTCAATGACAAAGAGAAAGAACCACCTACAAAATACATCTGAAAACCAAGAACTTTCTGGCACTTAGAAACCCACTCTCAAAAGCTCCATTTCAACAATAACCTGTTTTTTCAGTAGCCAAAGCCCAGGCAGTGATACATTAACAGATTTTTAGGCCATAAGGAATTATTGTGATTACCAAATTAGATTTCCTGCATAACACAAGCACAGAACTTTTCCCTGACACTCCCATATCCAGAACAATGACATGCAATTCACCTGTATCTCCGATGTCATTTCAGTGATGCTATTTTGCCATTTTAAAAAGTGAAAAGGGCGCACAAATCTAATGAAAAGCAAGCTGAACATACAGTAAAGCTGTTAAGTGTTCATAGAAACACTACCTTTTCCATGGAACAATATCCAGTACTGACTTTTAAGAGTTCAAGTGATGGAGGTTTAAGCATCCTTAGGCAATGCTTTTGGTGTGATTATCTCCTCGGGACTATTGTATTCTTTGCCATGACTTCCCCACTGCTAGTTTTTACATGGCAATTTGATTTTTTTGTTAAAATTCTCATGCCTGGCTCTACATTTGAGAGCTTGATGTAGCTGCAAAACCTTTTTGCTCTATCTGCCCCCTTTTTTATTCTTGCAAAAAGAAATATCTCTTTGTGTAAATTAGGGTTGCTGGAAAAATAAATCTTCATGTTTTGACCATTGGTTTTATATTTATTCTTCCTTTGCTAGGTATCAGAGTACCACTTTTTTTTATAGATAATTTTAGCTTTATTTCCTTAAGAAAGAAGGGTTGTGTTCTCATGGTGCCTGTGGCTGTAGTTCAGTGTGCATTTAAAGCAGGCACTGCCAGTGTAAAGAGAAAATACTTGCACCCCCTCACCCCACTCCTCCTGGCCACACATTTCTGCCTCTGCAAGAAGTGTTTGTGCAGCCTGGCAGCAAATCAGATGAGGGAATGGTGCTGGCTGAAAAAAAGATAAGCCATGCAGTCTTATTAACCCAAACCTAATATCCAAACCTGATCATTCACACATTTTTACGTGTGATCAGTTCACCACCCAGCTGTGTAAATGCCTGCGCCAAGAACACTCAGATAGGAGCAATGGGCAGCCTGCAGTGAGCACAAAGGGAGAGGGGCGCTGCATTTTTCAGTGGCCAGCTTAAAGGTTTGCCAAACTACTCCATGTGTGCATTTGTGTGCATGCACATGTGTTCATTAGTCTTTGCTATTCCCTCCTTCTCCCTGTATAGCTCTTAAATCTGTCTTGCAGTCTCAACCCAACCTTTCAGTAGGGCTGAGGACGCAAATACATCAAATTCCTACTTCTTACCCAGACATTGGAAAAGGGGGGGAGTTGAAGTCAGAAACTCCTCAGAGGAGAAAAACCACAGTGTGAGCTCACCTCTTATCAGCCATCAGAGAATCCACAAGTGCAACCACTTCAGAGACACTGATGTTACTAGACACCAAAGCATCCACACTGGAGAGGCACAGGAAACCTGGCTTCACAAGTTCCATTGCTCACTGAGCAACTTCTTAGATTTACTAGCTTCTATTCAACTGTTTTGGGGTCTCCAAAGAATCTGCAGTGCTGACTGTACAAGAACAACTCACTCTGGCACTGGCAAGTAATTAGAAGGAAAAGAACCAGAACAGCCATTAAAACAGTCAAGGCAACTTTTTGATCCAGGACCCTTAAAAAAAAAAGAAGAAAAAAGACTTTAAGTTTCGGCATGTAGGAGGAAAAACACTTCCCAATCTGCCACACACACACCCCTCGGGCCCCCATCTCAGGTTTGGTCCTAGGGGGCTTGGAAAAATGTTAATACCTGTTTCAGTGTTAAGCTGAGTTTCACCATTGTGTAACCTTTCAAATTCATAGCAAAGCATGGCCTGTCCTAGGGCCTGATAACTGCTTCGCAAGGAGCTTTTTACCCTAAATCAAACTAGTGGCAAGAGTTGATTACCCTTCACAAACCATTCTGTGCATCAGTGCAAATGCATTCTGTGCATCAGAGCAAATTAAACCCTCTTTGAGGAGGGCTGGAGCTCACACAAAAATTTCACCTGCCCCTTTCTGTAAGCACACAATATAAGTTTGACTCAAGAAAACAGGGAAAGAGGAAAGTCTCCAAAAAAAAATGGGAGAACACTTACTTTTTATTGCTATTCCTACAGGCCACAGTTTCATTCTGTCTAGTTTTCCTTAGACTTGTTTCAGTTTGTCCTGCAGAGGTCGGTCTTGCCTGCAACACTCTGCAAAGCAGCAAGCCCTCTTGCTCTGCAAATAGCAGTTCTATTCAACTCATCTAAAACACTTCAGGGATTAGGAGAATTAGAATTAGGGAAGGTTTCATTACCCCCCAAAAAAGCTTTGTTGGAGTTTCTCTGTGCAACAGAGATGCATTGTTTTTACAAGCAATTATATTTTTTAAAAAAAGTGATGATGATCCTCCTAAATTATACCATCTATCCTAAAGAAAAGCAAAGAGCAGAGGATAAATCTTATTTCTCCCAAAAGTCTGGTAACTGGAGAATAAAGTAGTCACAGGTGATGAGTTTTGATATAAATATGCTGAATCAAGGCTTTTGATTGCTTTTTTCGGCCCAGCATTTGCACTTGCACTAACCATGGTCTCTGGACATAAGAAGTAGAGCAAACCCCTAATGCAATCAGCTTTTCTTCCCTTGTAATGAACACACATGTTCTCCATGGTGGGATGCAGCCTTGCTCCTGAAGCAGTACCAGAACAGAATCTCAGAGACTAAAGCATGCTTTAAATCCTACTCTAACTCCACAATTCTCAAATGTATGGCTGTAGACATCTTTTCCGGACATTGCAACCCCTGGATATACTGCACAAATTGGATTGTCATCCTTCAGGAGGAGAAAAAAACACCCCAGTTCCAAAGCAATCAAGCACTGCAATTTCACCTATTCACCTTAAACAAGATTTGAGGTATCAAGTGCTAAAGCTCCTTGCCTCTGCACTGTGAGGGAGGTTTCTTACCTCCTCTATGGCGCTGAAACATGAGCTGAGTGGCAGCTCTCTGCTAAGCTGGTTTTGAAGGCGATTTCACTAACATTTTCCAAACCAGTTCAACTTTCCCACCATCTCAGGACCAATCCCCAGCTAGAAGTATTTAATGTGGCAGCTGCTTCCTGAGACATTTGGCCTCCTGAATGCATTCCTTTGGGACTAAGAAAAGGATTTGAAGGAAGTCAGAGGTAGTTCACTTCTCAGCATTTTGTGGTCAGCCTCCTTTCCTCATCTGCAGCCCTGTCAGTAGGGATCGTCAGATTAGAAGAGAAATCCCTGTCAGTTTAAGTAACCTGGAAAGAAGCAAGGGCTCAGAACAGAGGCAGATCTCCAGTTTGCAT
>NW_009649929.1:2026897-2028492 GCF_000708025.1 Charadrius vociferus
AGACCCAGTTGCTGTCAGAGGACAATGTCTTTGCTTTTTAGTTGGAAGATTATGAATTCATGAGTAGGAATGAAGGCAAAAGTTCACCTGAGGAAACAAGGGGTTTGTCTGGAAGGCGACAGGATCCTTTATTTAGACTTTATCCTGCCTTTGACATTCCTATCTATTGCTTCACATTGTCATGTGCTGGTTTGGATGAGCAACTAATAGCAGCTGGCCTGATTTAAGCGACAGCTTGAGATTAGCTTCAAACCAAACAGTAAAAATTTGTGCTACTGTAGATGTGGATGTAGACGACCTGACTCCCACCTATGCCTTCTATTAACAGGCAGGATTTTCTTGTCACGTCTCAATACTTTCTAGGTGAAATCACTGAATCCCTGCTGGGGATTACATACAGGATGGATCACAGAGAAGTAGATTTTTGTCCATAGTTGTTGGATCTCATTATTCTTGTCTGGCAAATGTATACTCTCACCTTTATTTGTCACCTTTCCTGCTCTTACACTTGTAAATGCTCCCCACAAGTTAAAAATATTTCTGAAGTGACTAGTCAAATATATAAAACAGATGCACAAGTGCATCTTGGGATGAATTAATTCTGTCTGTGTGTGAGCAAGAAAATAAATGTGTGGGTAGATCAGGGAATACATTGGACTAAGCGCAGCAGCTGATTTTTAAATCTCTAGATCTTGATCACTGTGTCTTTGTGTCCTTTTTCCTCCCCTCTTATTTAGAGGGGGAATCAAACAAGGACATTTTAAGACATAATCCCATGTCGAGTATCACATTTTAACTTAAATCAAACTACCTTAAGATAAGGCCAAAATGTATCCCACACTTTTAATTTGTTTTTCTGTCATTTGAAGTATAACTTAAAAACAGCCAATTCGGCAGGAATTTTACTCTAAACTAGTAAGGCAAGGAGCCAGCTCTGTAGACCTTCTTGCAGATCAGTTCCTGCAACCTTCCCTATCAGCAGGCAGTACAAATACTTACTGGGATTTGTAGGCGTAAATTAGGCTACCACATACACTGTGGCGGACATTCACATGCAGAGATGCAGGTTCCCTCAGTGTATTTTGAACAACTGTTCTTTGTCTGAGAGTTTGACAACCTGGCCCTATGTCTCAAGTGTCAGGGCTACAGCGAGTTTTATGGCTGGGCTCAGATCTTCTCAATTACATACATCCTCCTCTATTGCGAGAAACAGTTGGACATTGCTCTTTTGTGAAGGCAAGCAACACTTGTGTAGTTAAATCCTCACCTCTGAAAATCTACATTACATATTCACATCCTCCATAGACAGTACTTCATGACAGAAATATTGACATAGTAACCAACAAAGCTATAATTAATGGCAAAAGGTATGGCTAGTGAAGGAGGTTCTGCATAACCATATGACCATCTAGGAATCTAGATGAGGCGTTTGGATCAGTGAATCTGATTTGGGCTACCAGAAACAAACCTGTCATCAATGTTTCCAAAAATTAAAAGCCATGTGTCAAGGACAACAGCCACTAGCCACTTTCATTAACTGTGGCGCACGGCTTGCTTTCACCTCATCTGCTTTATTACCTTCAGCAGGGCACGGG
>NW_009649929.1:2028510-2053164 GCF_000708025.1 Charadrius vociferus
CTCTCAAGAAAACTCCATTGATTACCTGATACCTTCTTATACAGCCTTGGGCATGGGAAGCCCAGATCCATCAGATACAGTTAGTTAATCCATTTATGTCAGTGGAAATTGTGCAGTGAACCATTTTGAGGCGATTCAGGTTTTCAGTTTTTGGTGATTCAGTTTTCAACCTATAAAATTACCTGTTTGTTTATTAACTATGATCTGTTTCATGGGAAGATTGTGAGGGTGCGTGTACATTTTGATGTAGTTTATGTATGTATGTTTTGCTCACGTGTTACAATGACCAGGCCAGGACAGACAAACATCTAGAAAAGTAAAAATAGCCATACTGAACAGGCAAGGTTTGGTTCTCTTTGTTTGTACTGTTTCTTCTGTGTTGTGTTAGAAAGGATATGTGAAGGGGCCAAATCCAGTTTATTTTCTCACACGCTTATTATATAGTTGTGTGTAACTATCCAGACTCATGCAATCTAAAATAATTCATTAATGCCCCTGTAAAAATTCAGCCCTTCTACTTTTCTAAGGAGCTTGCTAAAAGAAACAGCTACAGGGTCAATCTCAGGTATAATAGATTTTTCTTTTAGGCTTCAACAATAAAATAGTTGGTGGTCTCTAATGCTACTGCCTTTAAAACATTCCTGGGTTTTATTAGGATAACCCATAAGTCTGGAAAGTCCCACCCTAAGAGCTGCAGAAGCTTTTGTTCAGAGAACACAAGTTTCTTCTTGTACAATGTTGGACTCAAGGGTGTCTGAACTATGAATGGGTGGCTAAGGGCATAATAGGCAACAGGTTTCAGACTTTTACGAGGGGGGGAGACAGGCAGCCCTGCATTATGGCGCTAATGTATAACACTACCTGAAACATGAAAGGACTTCATCCAGCTCCTGTTATACATGGTCAGATCCTCAACGGGTATAACATAATGAAGCTCCATTGATCTCTAGGGAGCTGTGCTGATTTACATTCCCAGATCTGGCCATATATCTACACACCATATGTTGTTCTTAAGCAATCAGAGAATGCACAGATTTTTTCAGCAAACTTTTCTATGAAACCACATGTAAATGAATGTGGTTTCTGAACTGCATGAGACATACCTGTGCAGAGCTAAAAGACAATTTCTGACATACACATAGTCATTTGTTCCACTGCAAATGACCAAGTTGTCCCTTTTCTTTGTAAAATGCCTGGAAAATAATACCATGGCTCACTGGTTTTATGAAACTGCTTTTCTTCTTAGTTTATTATCGCTCACTGATCTCATGAGCTAACTTTTCAGAGGCGCACATGTGAATTTATTTACATACGTGCCAATTATATTAATAGAAGTTGCAATGACTCATCACTGCACATTGCTAAAAATCCTCCCTCATCTCATCTTCACAGTGAGATTTCTGTTGCTTGTGAATTTCCTTATCTTACCTTGCTAGAAGTTCAGACATCCTTACTCTCTTGGGAAGAAAAGTTCACTTTTCTTTCTGAGATGGCAGGCACTCAGCCTGCCATCCCAGTGAACAGACCTGCAGCACCTTGACTTTGTTGCAAGGGCCACTGTAAACTATAATCCTATTTGGGATTCAAATCCCAGATATCTTCCTGGCAGAGAACAGCTGCCCACTCTGCTATCTCTCGGTCTTTTTTCAGTGATGCTTTAAGACTATACACGCATACAAGCAATAAGAACATATAATTCAAATCTGAAACTCTTTTGCAGTATCATAACATTTGGATAAGATCACATATATTTCATAAAGCTGGAGCTGGCTGGACTGTTATATACTTCATATAGATAATATTTATTAATTAATAGTTTTTCTCTATCCTCATTTTGCTCTTTCACATAGCTCCACATCTTTGTTTTTTCCCATCTTTCCTCTTTCTTAATCCCATTTGATTCACATCTTTGTTTTTTCCCATCTTCCCGCTTTCCTCTTTCTTAATCCCATTTGATTTTTCTCCCTGTTCTTTCTTCTCATGGCCACACCTTTACAAAATACAAATCCAGTCACAATCAAACTGAATCTGAAAACTGTACAGTGTTTGCTTACAATATGAGATTAAGCAAAATGCTCAGTATATGTTAACACCTGCAAGTATGACTCAAAGTACTTACGGTGCACTTTACAAAACTGCTCTGCATTGGCCCAACACAGCTTCTGAAGAGGGCTATTGAAAATCCCACTGCAATATTTTAAACTCCTGATCTAAAGCTCAGAAACGATTCTTAAAGAATACTGTGTTCCTTGAAAAACGTAACTGATGGTGGTGGTTTATAGGTCAGGGTCTAGACAGCGGTTCCTCTTCAAGAGGATTATGAATGTGTTCACATGTACATGGTCAGTCTGGCTGTGTGAAAGACAGAACTGGAATAGCTGAGGTGTTTTGCATAAAACTCTCTCGACAGTCATATTTTGGATATGCAGCAATGTGGGCAGCTATTTCAGTGCCCTCTTTTCAGTTAAGTATCTGCAGGTAACCTTAGAGGGTAAGAGCAGCATTTCTCAAGTGAGTTTTTGCAAGAATTCCTTGATTAGAGGTAATAGATGTTAGTTGTATGGTACCTCAGTAATCAGATTCGTTGATGGCACTGCTGTTGACAGAACATTTCAGACAACTGTAGAGAGGAATCAAACGAAAAAGTGTCCCTGCCTCAAAGAACTGGCATTCATGTCAGACCAAAATAATTATCGTTTCTATTTCTGTAGTGATGCAAAGGGGCAGATAAGCGTGTGACTTTTTAGCACAGAACTGAAGGAAAGAAGGAGTGCAAGTGTTGCAATCCAGGACCATCGTGGAGCACAGCCATGGAGCCTGAGAGAGTGTAAGCAACTTCCCCCAAGAGCTCATAGGTCATATCACAGAGCTGAGCTGAACTGAACTGAACCCAAGTCTGTCAAGTCCCAAGCCAGTGCTCTAACCATCCTTCCACTTAGGCGGCTTTACCCAGGTAGCCTCAGAGGTCCAAATTCTGCCCTGGGGTACGTGTTGGCCTCATTAACTTACTCTAAATAAGAGCTGTGAGCAGAACTTAGCCCACAGCAAGCAAGATTTATGGACTGAAAATGCCACATACTTTGCTTTTCATCCAGTGAGAAAAAAAAAAAGCTTGAAACAAGCCGAGCAAAGTAAATGAATCAAGACTGCATATTTTTCATTCTGCAAACAAAAAAACATATACATGTGAACATAAAAAACACAGGTGCTCAAATACTGCAGTCGCCTCCTAAATCTGGTATAAAGCACCAATGGCTACACTATACCTGTCTCCAGACAGATACGTAAATTACTTTTTTTTTTGAGGAGGAAAACATCATCTTAAATAAGCTTTTTTTTTGCATCTTTTCCCCTAAGGCCCTGTGGCCCTTTTGCTTGAATTGTGTATAGGTGCCATGCTCTTTGAACATATACTGCACAACAGTTCGTTCTCAACAGGAAAAGGGAAAGCTTTGGTTATGCTGCATTCCTAATATTTTCTGCAGTTTATGGAAAACTCCCATAAACAGAGTACAACACAGTAAGCTTTCTCTGCTAATATGCTGTCTAGACTGCTTAAAATATGAGTTCTCCTTGCCTACCATGTATCATGGCTTAAACTTTTGACCTTGTTTCTTTTCTCTTTGACCACTTCATAGGCTTTGACCCTTTTCAAGTATTTAATACCCAAATGGCATGTCACCCAAGCTGCTGACTACATAAGAACAAGAACTCTTAAAACCTCTCCTTTATTGTGAAGTTGAGAAAACTGACTGCAATCTAACATAAAAACTTAGAAAATGTCTTCCACCTTCATACAGCCTCCAACACGTGGCACCTTCCCAGGCAGGGTGACATTGATACATTACAGAAGTGACAGCAGACTATTCTGCAACACCATCACATACGTGCTAGAAGGGGCAGAGGGTTTATCGTGGAACCACACAAACACTGGGGCATTGCTAATGCATGCCTTTGATTTCTGTTTACGGCCCCCAAGTTGAGTGATCTGTCTTGTTGGCACCAACCTGACTATTTTTAAATGATGTAGCAGCTGGCTCAACACATACTTCAAAGATTTATGTTCATGTTGCAAAGCCCTCTTACTGAAAGGGAAACTCTGGAGTAGCTTCTACTAGCTTACCCCATACACAGATATGGGTCTACATACTTTATCCCAGGCCATCATAGTATATATTTTAACTAAAAGAAAGCAGTGAGATATATAAGGGAAAGCAAATATGGAACAACATAGGCAACAATGAAACATTTGAGGGTTTACAAACCTTGAAGTTCCTGAATTACAAGGCATCATGCTGCAGAGTCAGACAAACCCTTGATGGGCATTAAGTGCAAGAAATTGGCCCTTCCTATGAAATGAAATACAGAAATTGAGTTAATTCCCACACTTGCAGAAGTAAATGGATAGACACACACCCACATGAACTTAGATGTGCTCATATTTCAGTAACAGCACAACAGCCACACTGGTGATCACTGTGCTAATTATTATAATCAGGTATCAGTTTATGGAGGATAACTAGCAACACCCACGTCTGATGCAGACCCACAAAATATTTTATCTAAGCTTTTCACGTGCTAGCACTAACAATTACTAAAGACACTCTTTTGCACCAAAACACTTAATATGATATTTGGCCTACAATGCCTCTCCATTGCAAATAGTCTGAGCAAAATTCTGTGGTAAATGGGCATTCCAGAAGTGGCTGATCAGCCTTGCCTTCACAGAGGTCTACAAATCCAAGGGTCCATAAGGGAATATCTTTCACTACTGACTAGAAACATATATGTAATTCCTGGCACTATTTTCCTAGCTAACTCAAGGTGGATACTTGTATGAACTAGAGATCTGCAAAACCATTAAGTGTCCCTACTCAAATGCAGGAAGCCGCACCAATACAATATGCATGCTTAGGCCTGTTGTGATGGGGCAGACACTTACCAAACAAGCCTGAGATGTGAATCCCATCATAAGAGACCCGTGTTGATGGGGAGGGCGTCTACTGCTGTTAACTGTCAAATCCAGTTAGTGGCCAGTCACAAGTGGTGTTCCCAAGGGCTCAGTATTGGGTCCAGTACTGTTTAACATCTTTACCAATTATCCAGATGAGGGGATTGAGAGTACCCTCAGTAAGTTTGTAGATAACACCAAGATGGGCAGGAGTGTTGATTTGCCTGAGGGTAGAAAGGCTCTACAGAGGTATCCGGCCAGGCTGGATTGATGGACCAAGGCCAACTTTATCAGATTCAGCAAGACCGAGTGCTGGGCCCTGCACTTCGGTCACAACAACCCCATGCAGCGCTACAGGCTTGGGGAAGAGTGGCTGCAAAGCTGCCCAGCAGAAAATGACCTGGTGGTGTTGGCTGACAGCCAGCTGAATATGAGCCAGCAGTGTGCCCAGGTGGCCAAGAAGGCCAACAGCATCCTGACTTGTATCAGAAATAGTGTGGCCAGCAGGACTAGGGAAGTGATCGTTCCCCTGTACTCAGCACTGGTGAAACCCCACCCCAAATACTGCATTCACTTTTGGGCCCTTTTGTCAGAAAGCACATTGAGGTGCTGGAGCATATCCAGAGAAGGGCAATGAAGCTGGGGAAGGGTGTAGAGCACAAGTCTTATGAGGAGCAGCTGAGGGAACTGGGGTTGTTTAGCCTGGAGAAAAGGAGGCTGAGGGGAGACCTTATCGCTCTCTACTACTACCTGAAAGGAGGTCTCTTCTACCAAGTAACAAGTGATAGGACAAGGGGAAATAGCCTCAAGTTGTGCCAGGGGAGGTTTAGATTGGGTATTAGGCAAAAGTTCTTCACTGAAAGGGTTGTCAAGCATTGGGACAGGCTGCCCAGGGAAGTGGTTGAGTCACCATCCCTGGAATTATTTAAAAGACATGCAGATGTGCCTCTTAGGCACATGGTTTAGTGGTGGAGTTGGCAGTGTTAGGGTAATGGTTGGACTCTATCATCTTAAAGGTCTTTTCCAACCTAAATGATTCTATTAATTCTATGAAACTGCTCTGAGTTCACGGCAGCTCTGATGCTACAAGGGAGGACCTCCCTGCCCCAAAAACCTGAAGGAAGAGAAACAATGATCCCATCTGACTTCTGTAAGGGTTAGCTTTGATTCAGCTGTGTTTGTTAAAAGCTAGCTTTTACATAAGCTAACAAAACGTGGCTACCTCTATTTGGAGAGAAAAAACTGACGGACTGAAATCGTGACAACCCAACCCCTTCCCCCACTTTACCACACAGCTGAACTCGTAACACTGACTTCAAGAAAGCTGTGCAGACTATGATGCAAATTTCTAAGCCCAAGAGACTTTAAGCGAGACTACAGTGCAGCATGCAGTCTCTCATCTCACTTCCAAGCCCTCCCAGCAGGTGCACACAAGGCAGTAAGCTCTCCATCCAGTTCACCGCGAGGTTTCAGCCCTTTGGAGCCCGCCATCACCCTGCCTCCTGCCTCACCCTCCCAATCCACCTTTCACACCCACGTGCCCCGGTGCACCCCACGCACCCCAGTCCCTCTGAGTTTTAGCTCGTCCCCAGAGCAGCCCCAGCTCACACCTCCGAGCTTCGCCCCTCAGCCCCCCTGGGCAGCACAGAGGGCAGCAGAGGACAACCAGAGGCCCAGCGCTGTGGTAGATGCAGCGGGGAGACCTCCTCTCCCTCTTGACAGCTTGGATTGGCTGCTCTGACCCCCTGGAGGCGGGCCTGTGTGTTGGGCAGCCAATCAGAGGCGCTGTTCTTTGCTTTTCCTCCCCCAACCCCTGCAGAGGCGGGTTCCCCTCATGGTGGGCCTGCCTGGGCCTGCTGCAGTGCACCGAGCTCCCTCAGCACCGGGGGCGGATAAGAGGTCCAGGAGGTGGTAGGAGGCTGTGACTTTGCACATCCTGTTAAATCTGTGCCAGGGCTGAAAAGCTGCCATTAGAACTGGCAAGAGCCACGCACGCAGAGGAGCATATTGTGCAGACGCTGATCGCTCTCAGAGTGCTAAGACCTGTGTTTATGGCTGGTGCCCAGGCATGGTATGCAGAGAGGCTCTTGCTTATACTCATTGCTATAATACCGCAGGCCAGCTAACTTGGTTATTTGCCCCATTGGAGGGCCAGAAGCAGAAGAGCGTAGAGGAGTTCCTGCTGTGGGGAGGAGTGGACAGGACAGGGGACCCAAAACTGACCAACAGGGCATTCCATCCCATCTGCCTCATGCTCAGTATAAAAGCTGAGGGATCAAAGGGTCAGCTCTCTTTCTTCAATGGCTGGCGTCCGAGGAAGACTCTGTCTGGTTGTCTGCCTTTGATCCCCATCCTGAATCCCGATCCGGAATCCAGTTCCCGTCCATCACTGAGTCCAATCTGGGACTGCCCCAGTGCCAGCCGGTGTCGTGATTGTTATCCTGGGGGCTTGATATGGCTTTGTATATATTTCATTATTTCCTTTTTAGTTTATTATTAATATTTCATTAAAGTAGTTTAGTTTCTTCTAAACTCATAAGTCTCTCTCTCTCTCCTGCCTCTCTCTGAGGACTAGGGGAGAGCATCTGTTATTCTGCCTGAGTGGTCAATCTGGCCCAAACCACTCCAGGGGAGAGTTGCCTCTTTGCCCCTGAAGCCCGTCCTCTCCAAAACCCCAAGACAGACAAGCTGCAAGAGACATTTCTGTCCCTTAGCCTCTCTGTGTCCTTAACTATAGCAGCAGGGTTTCATACTTTGTGCTCCATTTGAGAACTGAGAGGGGCTGAAAGTAGAGGGGGAGCTCTGTCAACACCAGGTTGGGAACATCCTGAATTTGGAAGTTCAGTCTGCACTGAGTCTTGCCGTGCAGGTAACACTATAACTGCATCTAGTTTTGCTCCTTCAGCTCCTCTCTAGTTGCTTCCTGTGCTGTCTGGTTCACCATCCTAAAATAAATCACTTTTAAAAGAGGTATTTCATTAAAATGTCCAAAATCAACTGATGTTCAAACACTTGGATTAATTTTAACAGTATAAAATTTTAAACCACAGTGAACGTATACTAGGATATTTTTCCTCCCCCTCTCAGTCTTATTATAAGGCTGGTATTGGACCCTTTTGGACCTTGTGGTGAATTTCTCACCCAAGCGATCTCCAGGATTTCTCAGGCACCTATGCTGGTCATCACAGCTCAACATTACTGGGTGGTATGTACCTGAAGGGTAACCAGACCCAGCTGTATTCTCTTTCCAGACCCTTCCCTTGCTCCAAAAGCATTTCGGTTTACTCACAGGAGGTTTCTGTTAGCAGGATTAACACTGAGAGATTCCTACATACATTAGCAGAGCCCTCAGTCTGCAAGTCAGCCATAGCTTTCTCTCCTTCATTAGTGCCTAATTAATATTTCTTCTCCATACTGGTCAAATCTCACAGTCTTAATGAAGTTTTAGCTTCTGATATGTGACAACACAAGCAAATAAATCTTTAGTTTCTGCTCTTCCCTGGCCGCAGTTTGTGCTAGACTTTTCCTGTGGTAGAAAGGGAAATCCAGCTCCTCTCCTTTCTCATGAGCAATTTTTCAGGGGTTTTGCCTCATACGTCTCTTTTTCCCTCCTCTGCCTCTCTCTTTGAAGAGGGGTAGAGGGGAGCATCTGTCGGTCCCATCTGGGGTCCACCAGGTCCCCAGTAGCCGATTTAGCCTAAACCATGACAACCCTATACAGGGGCTTTTTTTACTTTTACAGTTTAGGAGGTTCCACATCTGAGAAGCCAAACAAGCCACAGCTCCTTATCATAGTGCCACCAGTTCAGGCAGCTTTGCTGCCCTCTGCCTAAACAGGCATGTAGCTCCTCCCCAACAGCCTTGGGACCAGAAGCACACCAAGCCCATCACCCTAACTTGGGGCTCGCCACTTTTGGAGCTGGAGAACACTTCTCCCAGGCTTCATTTCTGAATTAGAGTCTCTGGACACATAAAATTAGCGCTAGAAAATCAAGCAATGGCAGTTCATTTGTAGGGATGGTGAGGTGACCGACAGAAAATTAACATCATCCAAACTGGAAAAGACAGGGAGTAAGTCCGTAAAACCTACGCTTCACATATATAGAGAGTGATATATACACACACTTATGCGCGCGCACACACATTTATTGTTCATATGTCTGTCTCTCAGCTTCATTCAGGCCTAAGCAAAAATCCTTCTAATCTGTATCAGGCACTGTGGCTGTCATCCCTGTGATATTTCAGTGTCTCACAGTCTCTAATGGTTCTTTTTTAGCTAATATTAGGAAATATTAGCCAACAGCCTTTGAGAACAATAGGAATCTTTCCATCATCCCCGTTGGGTTTCAGATCAGGACCTGAATTCCTGGTCTAAGCCAAAATCTGTACACTTTCTGCTCTTTTCACTCTAATTTTCCCATGTCTGCCACAATTCCCTGTCTTTCTTACAACATCTGGTAGAGGCTTTTTAATGCATCTATATCTGAGGGCCGAATTAGACACATGACTTTTAAATTGCTTAAAATATTTTGACATCTTCCAACCTACTCCTAAATCCTACAGATGGGTCAAATTATCTGCTCAGATCTGCTCAGTGGGTCTCACTGTAGTGTTTTCTTGTCCCTAAATGTGCAAAACAATTACGCAAAAAGGAGTTGCTCCTATCTCAGCTGAAATTTATGGTGCTGAGCTGAGGAGATAAGTTTAGCTAAACATTTTGTCAGCATGTAGCAAACCAAATGTGAATAAGGAATTTATATTCTCCGTACGTCTTCTTGGTGTTCTTGTATACATTTATACTTGTACATCTCAAGAGCTAACATTGCAGCGATATAGATTTCAGGCATGTATTGAATATGCGCACACCATAATATTGATACATTTATAATGGTCTTCATATGGAAAATTCTAGCAAGTTCAAATGATTCACTAAGATTTTGTTTAGGTATTCATGTCTGAACCAGAAACTCTCCAGAGGGTCATTTGCTTGTTTGATAAATCAGAAGAGAACACATTTTTATACAAGTATTTTAATACAGGAAATATGAGTCTAGTCAGTATCTTTCCAAATACATGTGTCTGAGTGGTTTTTGATGTGAAATGCTGCTTAATGTCTTTTAAAGTACTATTTAAACAACTTCACATGAGCAACTACCAATCAATATGTCTCCCATTTTCTAACACTAAAAGACCAATGCTAAATAAATGCTTTTTAGAATTGCATATAATGAATAAAACAGAAAGAAAGTAGAAGAGGAGGAAAAGAAAACAGCAACAAGGCATTACTTAGAATATGTATTACTCAAAAATTGTAAATGGTCACCCCTAGTTTGGCTCTCTAATGGAAAAGAAATAACATGAAATTGGGCAATTATAGACCTTTTGCTGAGGTATGACTCAGCCTGCTGCATTTTGTGAGGGCTGGCAGGAATGGCACTGGGAGTACTGAGCAGTGTCCAGGCAGGCCAGAAGCAACTGATTTATGACATAAAGAAGGGTGTAGCCAGAGAATAACTTCTACTTCTAACAAATGCATCTCAAAATGAGCTGTAAAGAAATGATGGATTGATAGCAAAGAGCAGGCCCCCAGGAAACGCTGGGGTTTGAAAGCTCCCATTTAACTCTGGTTTAATTCTGGTTTGAGTGGAACCAGCAGAGGGAGAGGAGGCTTTTCCCAGAAACCATATTTTTATATTGTAAAGTGCAGAGCAATTCAGACAAAGACTCCCAAGCATCTCAACAGAGGAAATGGAAGATGAAGCTGCTTGCCAAACATGCACTAGCTATGTTTGCAGAGGTTTCCTTTCTGAAAAATAAAGCCTAAGCTTTTTGGTAGTATGGCTTATCAAGAGGATTTCTGAACGAGGGTCTAATGCTGTCTTACGTGGGGTGGGAAGAGTGGTCTGTAGTACAGTAAGCCACATGAATGGGAGCGGTCACTCAGTTTTTTGGATGTTGAGTTTTTGTGCAACAAAAATGCTGATCAAGGGCTGGAGAAAATGACAGATAGACAGTTAAACAGCTGGGGCTGTTTCGTTCATCAAAAACAAACAAACAGCAGTCTGAGAAGTGACTTACGGACAGTACTATATAGGTCTCTCCATCAAAATGCCAAGTACTGAGGGCTCTCTAACCAAAATAGGAATGGTGTCACAAAAACCCATAGGTTGAAGAGAGTTTTAACTCTTGGAGGGAAATATTGAACAAATAGATAGTTGCAGGGACTCATAACCAAGGAAAGTGAGATGCTTTCTGTCTCATTCTGTGTTCAGGATACAATGCCTTTCTGGAACAGAGGTTTCAGCCAAACCCGGTTTAGTCTTTAGTAACTCAAATTACTAGTCTCAAAAGAGAGTTACCCTTAGTAAGTGGATTACTCTTTGCTGAACTAGACTAATGGTCCACTCTGACCCTAAATCATCTCAGTCTTTAAGTCTTTATCTGCCCACTTCAATGAGTGTGGATACAAGCGGTAATGTTAAATTAACATGTCTATTGAGATTTGTATTAGTGTATGATTTCTGGGTTCAAAAAGCCTCAGTCCAGTTTAAGGGCATATATTAAAGTCCCACTGAATCCACCAGGACCCAATCTAACACCCTAATGTGCATTCCCGAAGCACACTGTAGAAAATAAAAGTATCCATGTAAAGTGAAATACATAATGCTTGGTAACATAGCATCCATGTTTTCCACTTTTCCAGTGCTCTTAGTGTATACACTTGTTATTTTAAAACTTCTCTCCTCCCAAAACAGGTAGTTCCAAAATGAGGAAAAAAAATTGCATAATGATGTTGATGTTAATTGCAGCACATGTGGGACCAATTGCACTGCCTTTTGTTATAATTGCTCAGCATTTGCTATTGTAAAATGTCCTGATTTTGATTGCTTATAATTTGTGAAAATGCAATTACATGCACTGAGATTTCTCATCCACTCCAGAAGCCTCAGGTTGAATCTTTGGGAATTTTTAAAAGATGCGTTATTCAAAACGAAGGAGCTGTCTCGCAAAAAAATAGGGTTGGGAGAAACATACTGTTTTACCTATGTTAAAACAATTATAGTGCCTTTTCTATGAAAAGCTGTTGTGCTTCTTACCTTCCGAGTGAAGAACTCAAGAGCTTGTAAGTTGTTGGAAGGTGACTTTTGTTGTGCCTATGAAAATCTCCCCATACAGCACAAGCAAGAAGCCTCTAAAAAACTCACAGTTCCAACATTCTCAGAAAACACTTTTTATATGTCTGCTAAAAACAAAACAAAACAAAACAAGACCTCAAAAAACACTTTTACTGAGCACGTTCTACTACCTTACAGTTCCTGGTGCTGCTCAGACTGATCTGGGACCTCCCCACAGGGCAATTATGGATGCCTGTGGGGACTCAGAAGAACTGTCTCTGTAGTTATTGCTCTGTCATTTGGGTTTGAGGACACGGGCACTAAGAAGAGGTCCTTGTCTCTTCTGTGGCTTCTCCCCTGGTGTTCAACCAGCACAAAGTAGAGAGCAGCCTTATTCAAATGTAGAGGGGACGAAAGCTGCTTTGGGCAAGGGCAGAGGAAACAAGATGTGTGGGTTAGTTTTGTGAAAAGGATGTACTCGAGTAATTAGACAATAAAGAACAATAGAGACGAATTAAGATTGCACAGGCAGCCCTGGCTTGGGTAGTTTCTGAGTTTTGTGGACCCCATTTTGCATCTATGATGTTGTTCTTCCACTTTATTTTTATATGGGATGTGTAATGCCTCAGCACAACCAGTATGCAGTAATAAACTGTCCTGAAGCAGTATCATTCTGCTGTCCCCAGCATATAGCTCTCTCTCCTTGGCAGATAAGCAGCAGACCTTACTTTGCTGAGTATTCCTCCCATCTTCTTTTACTATACTTTTTTTTTTTTTTTTTTCTCTCCAGCAGTTTCCAAATCTCTTGGTCCTTATTCCCACCTGTATGTACCTTTGTGGCTTTCTCACGTTTTTCTTCACATCTTCTTTGGGCTGTGTCCCTGTACCTTCCATGTGTATTTTACAGTCTTTCTTACGCAGCTTGCAAGTGTGAGTAGACCTTTTCCAGATCAGTTCTTCTATCTCCCCTCTGTCTTCCCTCATTCCACTTGCCCTTTTCCTTTGCTATTCTCTTCCTCTCTAGATCTTTTTTTCTATTTTTTCCTTTTTTTCTTTTCTCTGGCAGTATTTTCTCTGGTTCGTATCTCCTGATTCCCTAATCTAATAATCTCTTCTAAGTTCTCATCCATTCTCCCCTTGAAACCAGTGAACTTCCTGCATCCATAACAACCTCTGGTAGGGATTTCCACAGCTCTATTACCACCATGTGAAGAAACACTTCCTGTTGTTTTTAACCTGGCTCTTACTAGCTTCACGTCATGCCCACCAGTTCTTGCATTGGAAAAGACAGTGGACAGTTGATTTGTCCTCAACCTCTCCGTACTGTTTGTGGTGCTGTAGACCTCTGTCAGATCCCCACCCCCAATCTGCCTCTTTTCCAGATTCAATCACTTCTCATATGGAAGTCATTCCAAACCTTTGATCATCCTTTTTGCCTTTTTTTGAACCTTTTCCAGTTTACTTTATGCTTTTTTTCAGATGAGAGGACAAAACAACACACATTATTTGAGGTGTGGATGGACCATGGCTGTAGAGAGTGATGAAGTGATTTTTGTTTTGCTTTCTATTCCTTTCCTAATCATTCCTAACATAGGATTTGCTTTTTTTTTTTCCT
This sequence comes from Charadrius vociferus, assembly GCF_000708025.1. Taxonomy (NCBI): domain Eukaryota; kingdom Metazoa; phylum Chordata; class Aves; order Charadriiformes; family Charadriidae; genus Charadrius; species Charadrius vociferus. The sequence continues at coordinate 2,042,192 of NW_009649929.1, forward strand.
GGTGGCTTCTGAGCCCTGAGCTGATGTTTTCATTCAAGGTTCACTTCTTAGTAGTAATAGGCAGCTCAGAGCCCATCATTTTGTAATGAATCTAGGATTGTTTTTCCCCACATGCATCGCTTTATGTTTATATACACTGAATTTCATCTGTCATTTTATTGCCCAGCCACTCAGCCTCATAAGGACCTTCTGCAATTCTTCACCCTTCACAATCTCCACTGTTAAAAACCAACAGGAAGCCTGTGGCTCCTTTTTTTTTCAGGAAAGGTTAGCAGGGTCTGAGCAATGCAGAGACACTCATCTTTGTGCAAAGCTGTCTGGATGAGCTGTTATACTATTCTCAGGACAAACTGGGCACTATGAGGGAGGCTGGGCAAGAGCCTGCAGGCGAAGACGATGACTACCCAGCACACCTCCATGAAGGCACTGCAGTCTTCGCCTAAGCAGGGCCTGAAAGCGTGGGTATATGAGCATGGGGAGGAGCAAGGCAGGCTTACCCTGTACAGCTGCACATGTTGCTTGGGAGTTAGACTGGCTATGGTACAGCCACACGTCTGCTAATGTCAGCTCATAAAACTAAAAAAAAAAAAGAAATCGCCTTTGGTTTAAAGTTTGCCCCCTCTGTGCCCCCCTTTTTTTTCCCCTCTCTGCTTCAAAAGAAAGACAGGTTTGAGTCTGACTCTGAAGCACCCTCTGCTACAGTATGTGCCATTTACTTTAGTAAGGCTGATTAAGTCATGCATTTACAAGTAGACCTTCCATCAGAGCTAATTTAAAGCAGATGTTCTGGGTTCCACAGCCAGGGAGGCATCAATCTGAGAATTGCAAGGGTCTCTTTAAGAGCACTGTTTTTACTGCACTTTATAGCTGACTGGGAGGAGGTTAATTGGTGTAAAAGTTTAATTTCAAATAAGGATCCCCTTTTAAAATTGCATATATGCATATACTTTTTATGGAGCGTTATATTACAAAGTCAAAGTGGGGGAGAAAAATCATCCAAAAACATTTCAGGATCAAAGACACCCAACCTGTCAAATGCTAGGATATTTTTATGAGGAAATAGGACTCACATTTTCTCCAGAAGACGCAGAGAGAAGTAAGGAGTGGAAAAATATTTAACTAGATTCCATGGTATATTAGGAGAAGGAGAAAAAAAAACACCCATGCCAATATGTTGGTTTCAGAACCTTCTGGCTTGGCTTCCGCTGCTGAAAATATTGGCAAGAAAATGCTCTGTGCTGGTATTATTTATTAGAAAAGCAATAGATTTGTACAGTTTAACAATAGAGGGAGGATTCAGAATAGTCCATTTGCTCTGTGTTCTAACTTTCAACTACTTTTGTTTTTTATTTGCGAGCCAGGATAACTATACTTATCCTTTGAAATGATCATCAGCACTGGCTTATAATAATTTTATTATTTGATTAATTATATTGCCTATGGAGGGGTTATGGACTGTTTTTCACACTGAAAACTGCACAGGCTACTCTGATGGGAGACCAATTTTCTTATGAATCTTAGGTCATGTAAATTTACATTTTATATTTATCAGAAGTTATCAGATTTTTTACTTTAGTAAAGGCAACAGCAAAAGAAACTGTATTTAGCTTGAACTTCAGTCTAGTTTTGCAGGTCATACAGACTATGGCAGTAGTCAGCTCTAGAAAGGCTCTCCCTCCCTCCCTCTTGAGGGAAAATCTCATTAAATTTTGCTGCTCTTACTGCCTTGTATTACAGGAGCACCTACGGTCCTACGCCAGACTTGCTTAGCGCTTTCCAAACCACGACCTTGACAAAGCACCTTCGAGTCTACCAGGATAAGAGAGATAAAGCCAGGCTTACAATCCCTTTCTTCAAATGAGAAATGAGTGGTTTACTCAAGACTGTAGGAAAACTATGCCTGGAGACTTTATACTTCTTATATCCCAGCCTAGAGCCCAAATCACAGCAGGTTCCGTTTCTATTCCTGGTGAAGACTTCTCATCAAACAGCAGCAAAACATGACAGCAAAGCTCTCACCTGTTGCTCTTCCTTTCCTGCATGTTCAATGCAGAGTCATTTCAGACTTGCGTGACTGAGGAAGATTTTTGTGGAGTTCAGCGTAGAGGATCATTTCAGACTTGCTGGGCTGAGGGTGATTTCTGTCACCTACAGATTGAGGTCCGTCAGGTCTTGTGCCTCAGGTGTAAGACACACACCCCTGGCCCTGTCGTGTTCTCTTCTTTTCCCCCTTGGCAAGGACTATATTTCAGGCATCTGTAGTGTTGTGCTGCAGCAAGACCTCTGTGGTGATGTTCAGACTCATGTTTAAATCTGCTACATCCACACCACATTAGCCAAAGTTCCCATTGAGTTCCTCACCTCTGTCCATCTGTCCATAAGTGGCACTGTCAGCAGCTATGGGGGAGGGCACTATCTGAGCTCTATGCAGCTCAGGACAAGGAACGTGTGGCACCTGGGAAGGGGAGGGTAGGAGTTTAGTTTGGAGAAATCGCAACAGGAGCTGAACCCTGGGCAAGCTGGAGGTGCAGATATGCAGGACATTTCCCAGACAGCAGAACAGTGCAGGTGTTATAACTAGACCAGCTAAATGGGCACTTTTGTCATGCGCAATGTGGTGAAGGGATTGGCAGGATTTCATTCTTTTTGAAACATTCTTTCCCCAAAATTAAGGGCAGCTGTGTAGAAGGACTCGATCCTCAGAGCTTTCATGACTGGGCAGGGCACACCAAGCCCATCGCTAAATATGTTCTTTCAAAGGCCAACTCAAAAAGGTATTGACATGATTAGTGAAGTTCCTGTGCAGGGTTTGCAGCTATTCTTTGTAGTCTAGTTTAGTGGTACAGAGGGACCTGAGTGGGCTTTGTGCCCAAGGAAGAATACAATCCTTCAGGGGATATGGAACTAACAATCTCATAATGTATTGGAGCCAAAACAGGCAAAGCACACTGGGCCAAACGCATCCTGACTGGAAATCATGTGATTTCAGAAGGGTACAACACAGATGAATTTGACCCAATGTGCTTTGAGTTTAGAATAGATGCCATGGAGTAACCATTCCCATGTGAAAATAGCTAATATATCTCTTGGAGACCAGCATGTTCCAATGAAGTGCATGAAGTTAAGGATTTTTTCTTTCCAGGTGAATAATTAAAGAATAAATTAAACCCAGGAAATCCTGATAAGTGCTACAAGGATGTCCATGCTACAAAACCATCAATCCCTATCTTCTCTGGCTCTCTTTTTCAATACCTTCTTCCTCATTAATCTCACTTTCAAAGTTCTGAAACAAGGTGCTGCCAAGCCTGGTATCTGAGGCCAGGTGAAGTTTTTTATACTACAGCCATTTGGAATATGTTTTGCAACTTCATTAAAATACAGGGGGAATGCCCAAAAAGCAATTACTACACAGTTTATACAAGATGACAGTGGGCTTCAGGTTCTTTGCCTTTGTTTTGTCTTTGACAAATTCACCTCTGAAAAGATTGCTTCCAAATGCCATTCAGTAATTTTCAGCCCCCAAAACACAAACTGTGAGGTCTTCCAGTTAGCAAATATTGAAATCTGGAGTCAGCTTTTCCAAAAGGTCTTCTGGAGCACATTAGAGTCCTTACGACTTTAATAGGGCCTTTTGTTTTAGCCTTTATTGACATCAGTATCCCTAGTAACTTGGGATCTCTTCACCTTTTAAGGCCCAGACTTGCAGTTCTCCAGATATCTCTTTTCCCAGATAAAATATGAATACTTACCAAGAACTTTGAGAGATTTGGCAGTTGCATCTAAATCCAAACCTGAGATCCACAAACTCCTGTTCATAAACTTGGCACCCTGCAAGTGCCTGGGATCCCTAGTGCCCACCAGCAAAGTTCCCTGGACACCTAAATTCATGCCTCAGATTACGTGCTGCCTCCTGCTTCCAGATGGTGTTAGACGTGACCAGCATCACCAAAGGAACACAATCTAAACTAGGAATTGTAGACAGAGGAAGGTGCTTCTCTGAAACCAGGTTTAGGGGCCTAATTATCAAATCAGAGGAGAAATTACTGCAGCATCCTCATCTCAGGTTCTCCTATTGACCAGTCTATGCAACTTCCAGCTTGATAAACTCTTTGCGTCGTACATCCCATTTGTGGATGCGTATTTTTCCTTATGAGTTGTTAAGGAAAATAAGTTAGTAGCTAACTTTGCTTTGTGGCCAAAAACACAACCATGTTGATAAAGGCCAAAGCCAATAATTCCTCTATTAGATACCTTTGATATCGAATTATTTTGCATAGGGTATAGATGAGGGTGAGTTAGTACTGTGACTTTCCCAACAGCATGGAAAACTAAGGATGGGTGTAAGCCAGATACTCTCTTCTTTTTGCTGCAGTGAAGGCTACAAGTTGCCAAGACGTGGTCAGATTTGCCCAGCTGGAAGATTTCTCTATCCGGGGTGAAAGATGATGTCCTGAGACAGCTTTCAGCCATGACATTCACTGCTCATTAGGGACAACTCGTGTTTTATGCTAATTTTCAGCTGCTCAAATGTCCATGGGGGGACTGAAAACATCGGAACTGCTCATGTCTAAGCCAAAACTTGAAGATCTGAATGCAAGAGTGGCACTGACCCTGGAGGTCTAACATGATCATTTCCATCAGATATATCTTTTTCCCTTCCTTGTGTACCTGTTACTTCTCTCTAACAGTGGTGGGGAACTGCTTACCTAGAAGTACCAGCATGGGTAGGACTTCACAGACAGTGAGATAATTCTTAAAACACTCAACTTTTATGGTGAAACATGCTAAATAATCACTGGTCACCATGCTATAGATGTATGTTTTCATCATTATTTTTCCTTCCTCCTTTTCTAAATACACAGATCAGTTTGATGTTCATAAAAGCAGGAGACAAAATGCAAGACTGTGTCCTTGGATGCATCTACGTGGATCCTGGAGTCTGGCTGCTGGTGCCAAATGGACTCTGTGCACAGCACCCCATTCAGCTCTGCCAACACATTTCTTGCTCCCCACTAACTTATGATGTCACTTGGAGCAAAACTCATCTCAATATCTTACTTTTATGACGGTAACTGTGTTGCAAAGCTGAAAATAAAAGCAGCGGTACCCTGGCTTCTCAGCTGGTATAAAAAGGAGAGCTGCATCAGTTTATGCCAGCTGAGGATGTGTTTCAAGCTGTTTGGGGAGTTTGGGTTTGGGCTTTTTCCCCTGCAAGCTGTTTGCCGTAATCTCAAGGACATTAGAAAAATGTTAACATCAGCCAGTTGGGGGCGGGAGTGAAAAAACCCTGAAAATTTAATATAGTTGCAGAGCACTTTTTGTTTTTTCCATTAGCTGGTATTCTCAGGTTACCAGAAAGGAATTCATTGTACTTCTCCACATTCATGGCTAATGAAACAAGAGATTGAAAGATTTTAGAATAAATGGCCAGGCCGAAAACTAGCAGCACTTGTGCTGAGGTTTGGGTTAGGGCCTTTACAGATTCAAGGCTGATTACACATCTATTTCCTGGTCTTCAGCAATGAGACTAGGAAGTGCAGGAAATTCATTGTCTTCAGGTTGCCACTGCTGGCTTGCTCCAATAGCTATACATCACACAATGGACTGACAAGCTCAAAATCTACATGCCAATCTGCAGCTGCTTTTAATCATATACAGATTTATGAGACACCCCCCATGCCCCCTGTGGAGATCTAGAAACTGTGCTTTGTTTTGACTTGACATACATTTTTCCATTTAAGATTAAGAAGTATGAGCCCTATTAGACTGCATTGCAGCTAGGAAGCAGAAGGGGTAAAGCTCTGTCTGAAATGGAGGAAATGATGATGTAATTTTGAACCGTTAAGGACTGAAGGGATTAAAAGATTTGGAGTAGGATTTGGAAAGTCTCTGGTGTTGTGTACAGTAGGGCTATATTGCCTGCCACACCATCTGGACAGAGAAGGCCTTTTTCCTATTTACTGGTTTGGGGGTTGTTGTTATAGCTGTGCAGCTCACGAGCACCATCACCCTTAATACTCCATCATCATTTCCACCATAAACCCTTTTTTCCCTTTAGGGACTACAACGTCACAGTAAATATTCGCTGCAGGGTAAAGCTTGCCACTAAGGTCTGGTCTCAGGCCTAAGAGCAGCAGGGGCATGAGGCAGGATCAGGCTTGGAAGCTTTCCACCTTATAGTAATATTACACTTACCTCATTTTCTAAAATGAACATTTCTAGCCATTATCAACAACCGTGGACCAAAGGCTGATGCTCCTTTTCCGTGGGTTTGGACAGCTTGCTGTCCAGTCCGTGCAAGGATTTATAACCTGACCAGTTTGGTGGTAGGACATGTGCCCTGGGTGATCGTGGCCAGCCACATCTCGCACAAGGGGGTATGTAAAACCTCAGCAGGCTCAGCAGCACGCCGGCTCAGCTGCACGCTGGCTCAGCAGTGCTGGTGACTCAAGGCAGCTGGCCTCTGCGCTCAGTTTTGTGCTTTCTGGTGCACCAGGCAGGAGCTGTATGAAGAGGGAAGTGGCTGTTTTTCCTCAGCTTCCCCTCAGCTGTTCTGCCCTTACAAAGAGGTGCAGGAGAACAGGGATGAAGTCAGAGCGTGCTATAGAAATTACGCTATTGTTCTGTGCTGCTGAAGTCCTATAGCTGGTCCTTGCAGTGTTATCTTCCAGCAGTTCAATAGTATTTGGGATCTCACTAGTTGTTTCCATTAAGAGAAGAAATTCACTTTTTTTTTTTTAAATCCATAATCAAAACCTTTTTATGAACTCAAATCCTCTTTATTAACCAAATCTAGTTTCTCTGGGCAGAGCAGGAATCAAATAACATGTGGGGCAACACCTGGTCCTATTGCAAACGACGGCTCACCCATATTTTCTCTCCCTTTCTGTGTTATTTTCTCAAGGCTGGCTCTAAGCACACCTCCGGCTGCAGCTCAGGTCCCTTGCTACCTCTGCCGTTTGCTCCCTTGCCCACTCTGCTGCTCCTCTCATGTACAGACACACGATCACAGTCAGAGCTGTACGCTGTCCTGCTTGTATTGTCAGAGATGCTTTTGTTAAGTTTTTCATGGAAATTTGAATGTTCCAGTTACAAATATGCCCATCTGAAGTACATGACACGGATATCAAGCTAAGAATAAGTTAACAAAGGGCAAGACAATAAATTATTTCTTAGTCTCCAAGAGCAGAAGTGATAGCTTGACAAGTGTTCTCACCAGGCTGAACAAACCCCATCAATGCTCTGAACACATAGAAAGTAAGTATACATGCAAAAAAGTAGGCATATCCCCTAGTAAAAATCTGATTGAGAAACTGCATTGCAAATATGTTTTCAAAGCCTCTTCTGTAATTACTCTCCTGTATGGAAACACAGCATGAATTTGTGCTCTGCTCCTATTAGTTTTAATCACAAAGCAAGCAAACAAAATCAGCCATTTAGATGTGCTGAAGTAACTTTAAGGGCATGGTAAATTTGCAAGAGCAATCACAGTTGCAAATCAGAAGTTATTTTAAAATCAAAGTGCGCCAGTCTAATTCAAGAGGCTTCCAAAAACCTGCTTTCTTATCTGCCTCCAAAGTCAGAAAAAATTGAGTGTAATATGCTCTGATAACAACTTCCACGAGTTCCTTATCTGAACAGAAATAGCACAGGGACTGTCTCACTAAGGTGACTGCAAATCAAAAATGAAACAACAGTTTTAGTGGAGCCTCTGGGATTTGTATCAGCTGAAGACTGGACCATACCATTGTAACGTACAAGCTGGCCACAAAGACAGTGTTAAATGAATCTTAAAAACTTTAAAAGACATCCAATTTACTTTCAGAAATAGTCAGTGATTTACAGGATTCATATTCGTGTATTATTTTTATTATTATTTTATTGCATGGTTCATCCAGGGTCAATCGAGACTCCAGAGCTCTCCGAAGCTGTGCTGTGCCTGTTGCAGTGGCTGATGCAAGACCTAATAGGAAGGGAAATCATTTCTATCTGTTCCGTAATTGCACATACGTATATGCTGGGGAGCGGGGTGCTGCTTGGCAGGGAAGGGGGTATAGCACTGTGCTGCAAGCAGGCAGATGTGGGCATAACTTCTCTAGAGCGCAACAAACTTTGTGGGGCCCAAGAGGAGCATCGAGATTGCCCAAAAGGAACTGTTTTGTACGTCCTGCTTGGTTCCTGAGGTACTGCTCTGTGGTAACAGAAAATAATCCTATGTAAGCTAGAGGACAGCTGGCGGACATTGTCCCACATTTCTCCTTGAGTTCATATGAATCTGGTGATCATCTTAATTAAAAAAAGAAGGACTGGGTGACACAAGTACACACATGGATATGGTATTCTCATTTAGAAAGGCCAGAAAACCATAATTCCCCAGAAGAAAAATATTGGGCTAAATCCAAAAGACCTCTTCGCCCAAAACTGTTCCACAAAGACAAAGACAGTGTCTGTCAAGGGATCACATGCCATATCCCTTAGCAAAGCTGAAATAATATGGCAAAGTAGTTTTATAGGCTGCCCCACTGTATGCAGTTAGGGAATAAATGTACACAACCAAACCCAATATTGCTTGCCAGTGGCTGAGAACCAGAGAAGATACAGTTTTGACTCCTTTTTTCTTCTCTTTCTCTTTCTGTGCCATCTTCAGAGCAGTTACAGATAGCCACCCAGCTGAAGATTTTAATGCTTAGACTGAGTTCTACAGCCTTCCTGTGGATCAGTTGGGCTCATTTCTCAAGATACTTCTGGTACTTTGAAAAGTATCTCAAGACACCTTGTAATAAGTGATGCTTTCACGATCATAAGCGGCAGTTGACCAGTAGGCTGAAAACAACAACCTGTTTTACCCCATCTGTGTTTTTGACCCACAGTTGTCACCTGGATAGATATACTACACCATCAGTTGGACCTTATGCCTGGAATGAGTTTGGTGCCTTCTACCCTAAGCCCTGACAGACAGGTGGACTTTTGCCATCAACCTGGGGGGAAGCTCCCCTTCCATTCCAAATGCATGAAATTAAATCTGTAAGTTCTGGTCAGTGTTGCCATTGCTGGCTTTCATGGGGTTGTTTAAAAGGGCTTTTTCCCATTGTTTTTCCAAGGACCTGCCCAAAAATGTTTCCATCCAAACCACCATCACGCAAGACTCCAGCAGAGGAGCGAAGAACAATAGCACACAAGGTTCCAAGTTCAATAGCAATTTCAAGGATTTCAGCTGTCATAGTTAATTAGCGGCAGTTTCTCTCAGGCCTCCTTTGCTTAACCCCTGAAGGACAAGGCGTGGAAAACTGCTGGTTGAGAGGGCAAGGGAGGTCAAAAGACCAGTTTTGTAGCAGCCAGGAATTATTAAGAAAGCAAAACTAAAAAATGGAATGTGTTGTGAAGTGAAACCTTCAGACAAAATGAGATTCAACTGCTATTTCCACTTTTGCTAAAGAAAGAGGCATGAGCCTGGAGGGTGGGGTCCGGAGTCTGGATTTTGGGCAGGGTTATTTTAGAAAGCTGAACACAATCCAACTGTTGTTCTAGGGCAAGCACTTCCCAACTTCGGGGTATTCAAAAAAAATCTGGATCCTGATCTGAAATCTGTGGCTTGGGCTTGTTTCTAAACATTTCTTTTTCTTGCAAAAAAGAAAAGGCATCATATGGTAATCCACTGTAGAAAAACACTGGCGCTCTGCTTGCTTACAGGAAACTGCCTTGGCGTGCCTTCCCTTCCAAAAGGTGTGGTGTGGTTGCTTAGATACAAGACTGAAAGTCAGAAAAATTGGGAAATCCAGTGTTCCCAAACACTGATGTACAAACCACTTCTGAATGGTTGTCATGGCTTCAGCTGGGATGGACTTAACTTTTTATGCTAGCTGCTGGTACAATGCTGTGTTTTGGATTTGGGATGCTAAGAGTGCACTGGTGGTGTTGATTGTTGCTAAGGAATCAAGGCCTTTTCTGCTCCTCACACCACCCCGCCGGGGAGTAAACTGGGGGACTGGGGGGAGTCACAAGAAGTTGGGAGGAGGCACAGCTGGGACAGCTGACCAAAGAAATACCCCATGCCATATGACATCGTGCTCCATATATAAAGCTGGGGGAAGAAGAAGGAAAGGGTGGACATTTGGAATAATGGCATTTGTCTTCCCAAGTAACCGTTATGCATGATGGAGCCCTGCTTCCCTGGAGATGACTGAATGCCTGCCCATGGGAAGCAGTGAATGAATTCCTTGTTTTGCTTTGCTTGCATGCACGGCTTTTGCTCTATCTATTAAACTGTCTTTATCTCAACCCACAAGGTTTTTTTTTCACTTTTACTCTCCCGATTCTCTCCCTCCCATCCAAACTGGGGGGAGTGAGCAAGCGGCTGCGTGGTCCTAGCTGCCGGCTGGGGTTAAACCACAGCAATGATACACCAGAGCAGTTCCTGACTCCTCGGTGTGAAGATACCTGACATCCCGAGCAAGCACCTCCACGCAGACTGCGTCTGATCATGCCGGTTGGTTGCAGCTTCTTCCCTTGCAGCTCAGGGAAGCAGTTCTTCCCCAGCTGCTACCAACCTGCACCATGAGACCTGTTGACCTGTTATGGCCACCACCACCAAAATAATAAGGCCCAGGACACAATACCCTTGCTCCAGAGCATAGCAGGTCTCATCATAAAGGGCAATCCCCATCATGCGGACTGACAAAGGACAAGCATCACCTGAGCCAGGTCTCATGAGAATGCCATGTCCCCTTGGTTGCATCAGGAGGTCATGAGAATCCCTCTTATTTCAGGTTTTGTCACACAGTGCACATGTCAGGATTAAAACTTGTCCCCCGACACAGCCAGGGTGTTGTGAGTACTCCCCAGGCCAGAGCTTGAGAGAGGGGTCAATGGAGGAAAACATGGCATGTTCCCAATGCTGAACACAGCCTCTTGCATCATTTAGTCTCCAGACATGCTACTGCCCCTGCCCATGGGCTTGGGGAGCCTCTGCAGCT
>NW_009649929.1:2053306-2081238 GCF_000708025.1 Charadrius vociferus
CCCCCACCACTGCTCTCTTTTTCCCCCCCTGCTCACACACAGCTCGTGGGCAGAAGCAGCGGCTCAGCTCTGCGCAGGGGATCGGTACAATTCTCTGGCACAGGGAGACTGGAGTTTGTCCTCATCCTAGCTTGTCTCCAGACCCCTACCAGAGTGGGATCAGGCGAGTCCCTTCGCCTGACCAGTGAAATGGGGCACCCTGCTGCCGTCTCGCTCTGCTGCTTGTGCAGCGCATTGCAGGGCAGGAATCCATCAATCCCCAGACAGCACTGTCTCTCCAAGAAGCAGCCTCAGCTGGCTCACAGCCCGGCTTGCTTTTATCCTGAACCCACACGACGGCAGGGGCTGTCCCATAGAACGTGTTTCTGCCACGCTTCCCTGCACCTCACTGTGGTCTCCGGGCCAGTGGTGCCCAGTCTTTGCTGGCCCCAGACAACATCGCATTTTGCTCCCTCTGTCTCCATTGTAATGCATTCATGTCCCGTGAGTGTGAATGGTGTCACAGATGGGAACAGACCCAAATTAGGGGTTGTCCTGCAGGACACAGCAAAGGTAGCTCAGTAGAAACCAAGGGCCTATTCAGAATATCTGCACTTCGGTGTTACTTGAGATACATCATTTGTAGTTGCTGGTGGTATTCCTAAGCCTCCTGTCCATCTTGCAAACAGCAACAGCTGAAGCGTGAGTAAAGCCTCCTGTGCATCTCCAGAGAAAACAAGAGGCCCTCACATTCAAGAATGCTTATCACAGTCCCTCTGTGACAGGCCAGCATTTGATATGAAGGAGGCGGGGGGTGGGGGGTGGAAGCTGACAGCAGGTGGAGATTTTCAGGCTAATTACCTTGAATAATTTGCCTGCAGGTGCTGTGCAGGTGGTCTGAGCCCTTAGGCGCTGACCTAGGAGAAGCGATGGGAATCCTGCATCCGCCACCGCTCCCGTCTCTGAGCTGCAGGCCTGGGACACTGAAAAAAATCCAGATTCCGCATTTTAATCCACAGTTAACAGTTTAGGGTTGTTTCCCTAAATGATTTGAAGTAGGGGAAAAAAGTTTGATCCCGTGGAAAAGTTTAACTCCGTTCACTTTAGTAGCTTGCTACACATCAGCTTTAAAATAACCCCGAAGTGGAGAACAAACTGGCAGTTTAGAAGAGCATTCAGCAGCTAAATCCAGTAGGCGTTTAGAAAACAAACCAAAACACACATTCTTTCCTGAGGCTGGCAAGGCAGTGGGAGTCACACCCTCTTGAACAACTGCCCTCTGATGTTTTAAGATATTCTGGGGTTTTAGTTAGTTAGTTACTGACAAACACTCCGCTTCCTCGTGAAATGTGCTAGAATTCTTCTCCAGACTGCTGACTTGAGGGTTACTGTGACTGCGTTAAGTTTTATGGCTATTTAACAGCTCTTTATTTTAAGCCAGTTTCTCAGGATGTATGAACCTTGAGAGTCACAGTGATTTCTAAGGTGAAATAGTAATTTATACCAGTGAGAGCTAGACTCTTGGATTATCAGAAAAAAAATCTCATTTCTGGAAACAAATAAAAAAGCTACACCAGTATTCTGTGCTTTGACATACAAGAATATGTTATGAAATAAGGTTATTAGTTTATGCCACATGCTCTACTGGTATCTAAAATCAGATACATCACGCATTTTTTTAGTGTTGCACGTGCAATGCTTGGGTTTTATCCCAAGAAGCATTTATAAGCCTTTCCACACCCACAGAACACGTTGGTCAAGACTCAGTATGGGCTGATCCCAAATTTACCAAGAAACTACAGGCTTTGCTCATATGCTCAGGGCCAAACTTCTAGGTGGGGGTAGACAAATACTTCCTGGGGAGTTCTCTTTCAGATTGCAGAAGACTCCCTTAAACCCAGCACGGATTGAGGATGTGAATGTCCCCCCATGAATTTTAGGGGGGAATTCAAAATATTTGAAGTCTACTTCAAAATTCACATTTTTCACAAAAGTTGTCCTCTGGTATCAAAAGCTGAAATGCAACATGGAGGTACAGAAAAGAATCAAAAGAAATGACTGTTCAAAGAAAGAAAGAGCAGGAATATTGAACCAAAGGAATTCCAGGTTGTTCAGCATATCTGAAATTCACATTGTCCTTTACAACTGGGAACCTGTTGTAAAGCAACCATTATTTTAGCACCCTCTTTGTGATATAAGGGGCCTCTTGAGCACACAGTGGGCTAGATCAGACCCAAGAGGCGATGGATTTTTAAGCTGTTTGGAGAGGAGCTGAAAGCAAATGGGTTTTGCTTTTGTTGCAGTTACAGGACAATTCTGTAGCGTACACTTTTTTTAATAATAAGTATGTGGAGATCTGTAACACTTCGTGTACATACATGTGGGTGTCTTGTCACCTCCCTCAACCCGGATGGTTTTGGAGCATTTCCACTAGGGGAATACATCTGCTGAGTTGTAGTCAGATGCCACTTCACTGCTGTTTTGTTTATTTTTAGAAAATGCAAGCTGATCCCCGTTTGCCAGGACATGGTGGGATCAAACAGCAGGAGGCCACTTCTTTGCTCACCCTTTAGGCCTTGTGCTGCCCCAAAGCTTTTGTTCTTTGTTCTTTTTCAGGATGTGCCGTATGTTTGCTTTATCCCTTGCTGTTCTTGCCCAGTCTGCTCTATCAAATAGCATCAGCTCCTTTATTATAGGAAATAGAAATGTCCTGGGAATGTCTTGATATCCCTCTAGCATCACAACTCGTTTTTTAACCATTTGCCCTATGTTGTGCTCAGGTTTTTTTCAGCTGCCACTAAACAGAGGAGCAGTTTCACAGGAGAAGGGAAGACAGCACTTACGCTGCCACCACCACTAACCTGAGACCAAATGTGCTCTTCTCTTGCTGGGTCCACACCAAGCAGAGAAAAAGGATCATGGACAGATGAGAAATGGCACAAGCATAATCAGGCAGCCGCTATTTTTTTTGTCATCATGTTTTCATACCACGAACTCGGTCTGAGCTCCCTCCTATAGAAACCTCCTGGGGGATTTTTAATCTTCCTGCTTGTTTTTGTTCCATCTGTCTTTTCAGAGAGTGCCTGAGGAATATTTATTCTTTCTTTGGAATCTGCTGTCTCTTTCATAAACTCTTTCTCACTTCTTCTATAAAAACATATCCAGGACAGAACTCCTTCCAGTTTCCAATTTAATTTTATTCCTGGGCAGTTTATACCCAGTTGTTTCCATACTGTGGTTGTGCCTTAACTTGAGTAGCTCTTTTCCATCCCTGGTGTTCTCCCCCACAATGTGTGAAAAGTAAATTATTTCTTTTCAGGGCACCTCACATCTCTTTTTGTTTTAGATGGGCTGCCTTGAGCTTATCACAGACCACTTATAAACAGTTTATGAGTTCTCCTTCAAAGACTTTGGCATGCGTCAGGATATCAGCTAGATACAACACACTGGACAAAAGACACGTACCACCCAGCAGCCTCTTTATTAGTGGATGGTGCTCTTTCAAGCTGAAAGCCTTTTCTTTAAATGAGTACAAGCCTTGCCCTGTACTCAGGGCAGGGCTTTTATTTTCCTGTCTTTTGTATCCACCACTGTTTTTCCAGATCTAATAAGGAAAGGCCGGCTGAATCTGCTGCAGCACTCTAAGCACCGTCCTTCAAGCAGAGCAAGCAATAGCCACCTTTTAAAACCACTGAATTTAACTTGCCAACATTCACTCAGAAACTGGTGCTGCTGTCTTATGTCACAGTAAGAACTGGATGAAGGTCAGGGCTTGACTGCAGGTTTAATTAGGCTTAGTTAGTCCATTATCTTGGTAGGGTATAAAGCTGCTTCTCCTTTTGTTACTGGTAAGTGTAAAGAGCGATCGCTTAACGAGCCTGTTTCTGCCAGGACCTGGACCAGTTTTAACACCTATACCTCTATAAGAGCTGGAAAATAAATCCTGACTCCTTTTCAGAAAGTGTCTTAGACTGTTGTTTTTCCTCGTTTGGAGGTGCTGCCCTGTGCTGGCTCTAGTCCAAGAACAGTTGTGAGAATTTACTTGCACTCCACTTTCCTCTTCAGCCCGTTGCCCCTCCACACACACATCTGTGACAGCTGTGTTTTGCAGTCATTCCTCATTTTATAACATTCTGCTGTTCATCAGAAATGCTCCGTAGGCGAGCGAAAATCCATACTTGCTCCACAAAAGCCCAGATTCCTCAAACCTCTCTGCAGGTCTCGACCATTTTTCCTCTTGGAAACCTATCACAGGAGGAAGTTGTTATGATTATTTCTGTCCCTGGAGGTGAAAGGAGTCATGCACAGCAAATCAGGTGCACGTACCTGCCCTGCCAACCCTGAACCACATGTTAAAAAGGGAATTTCCACCAAATTGTTGTGAACACCTTTCCTCACCCTGGCCTAATGAATTTCAGAGTGGTCAGTAATTCCTTTGCTACCTTGGCTAATCAGGCGTTGGGCTCAAACCCCGGAGATCCAGTTTTTAATCCCTGTTTAAGCCCTTATTGGACAGATTACCCCACCACTGACACTAGTCAAAGACTTGGGTTTGGATCCTTTCATGTCTACCTTTTTTCACATGCCTATGTCCACTGCCTGTGCGTGCTCCCAACAGTTATGTTCAGTTGCCAGCGTACCTCCTCTCCTGCTGTTTGACTGCCATTGACTTAAATCCCCACGATCTGACTTTTCAGCTTTGTGTCACCTCCTCTAGCCCTTGTTGGGAGAGAAGATTGTACTGGGCACTTCTGAAATTCTGTTCTGGATTATTCTTAATGGTTAAAGGCTTTTTCTGAAGCCAGGATTTTTTTTTTTTTCTTTAATTGCAAAGTGAAATACTGTAACAGAACAATTTTTTCCTCCTTTTTATGCCAGTGCAATTTTTCTTGTTTTACAGGGACTGAACAATTTTTCAAGTCACGAGCCACCAACTATCCCATCTCAGCAGTACTACATTGTGAACAACCTGCCTGCATATTGCTCTATAAAAGCTGCTGCTGCTTCTAATGAATAGCTGCAAAGACCAAGTCATGTTCTGTAAACCATTTCCGCAGCCTCTTGGAGTGGCTTTTTTTCTTTCACTGATACTGAATGTCAAAGCCCACTTGTGAATTTATAAAGAGACCCATTGCCAATTCATCCTAGAAGACCTTGCTGTGCCAGGAACACGCATTTCCTCTGCTTCTCTACCCTTTCCAGCAGAGCATCTCCTTTCCCTCCACTTCAAGCTTTTGACTCTTCCCAGGCCAGCTTAGGTTAGTGGCTGGTGCCAAACTATATACCAAGGACTTGTACAAAGTCTAGATAATTGAGGTATGATTTTATTTTTTTTTTTTCCCAATCTGGCAGTAAATCTTGCAGCAGCATCAAAGCTGGGCTACTCGAGTTCATGCTTACAAACCCATCTGTGTTCATCCTTCCCAGTCAGCCCTTTAGACTATAATGTTGAGCTAAGCTGAAAAACCTTCGAGGAGTCATCCCCTCCCAGTGCAATTTTGCATCATTTGAGAAAATAAAACCTCCCTTATTCGCACTTCTCAGAGTTACTGATGGGTACAGAAAAGTGCTACAAATGTCTTGTTTTAGCCAAATTCTCTAGTTGGCCCATCTCTCACACCAAGAAGGCTGACTTTCACTGTCCTCTCTGACCCTTCTGTCACCTTAGATAAGCAATTTTTCAGCTCCCAAAAAGCAATTGCAGAATCAGGAATTAATTTGCTGCATCATCATCTTCTGCATCATCAACCGCTATATCACTGGAGGAACATACAAAAATACATCAGTCTTTTTTTTTTTAGACTATATTTTTAGGCTTTTTCAGGTTATATCAATCTATTTTTAGACTAAATAACTAACCTCTTCACTCACCTTCTGCTGGTTAGGCCTGGCAGCAGGAGAATTGTTCAAAGAGATGTATGTCGTCTATGTTGAGAAGTGAGTGTACAGCACAGCCTCTTGTCCTCCATTCCAGCTGCCAGTACTCTTTGTGACAAAGTTGTGCATGAGGAAGGGGCAAAATGGAAAAAGTGTATCTGGCTGCAGCAAAGGGAGGAGAGGACAACCAACTACCACATTTCCTTCCACGTAAAGTTCAAGTAAAAAACGTAGCAGATAAGTGAGTTTAAATGTGTGCTGCCATTCCCTTGTCAAGAAGGTCCACAGTGCTTCATAAGAAATGGTAGTTCCTGTAATGCAACGTGATCTAAGATGAGATTGGGTTTTGGTTCAAAGTTTGAGTTTGTTTTTTGAAAAGAAGTCAGGGATGCAGCTTTCTTATATGGTGTAAAATGTCTGAGTAGATGAAGTAATGGCATATTAAATGGTACTTTAATATAGAAAAAGCCATAGTGAGAAGCAGAGACTAGACATGAAAGCCAGGCAAATCCACGTGAGCAGCTCTGCACACATGTTTAAGCGGGGGCCCTTAATCATTGGAGGGCAGAGGTAGATTGCTTTGTATCTTGAGATCTCTTCAGACGAAGGGATGGAGCTTGGGGTAGGGAGCAGTTATGTGTTCGACAAACACAACATAAGCTTTAGTCAAATGTAAGCTATTTAGCTCAGAAAGGAGGTAAAAGTGGATGAAATTTAATATCCAAGATATTAAAGTAGATGTTAAAGTCCCTCTGGACTTCAGCCTCTCTGTTCAATGTAGTCAAGGATTTTGTAGGTTAGAGACAGTATTTCCAGCGGAACACCTTGCTTGAAGATCTTTGGGGACTTTTACTCCTTTGGGACACAACCCAAACACTGCTTATCAGAACTTGTCCACGTTGGTCTTTTCTTTTTGAGAAGCTGGCAGGGAACATATGACCCTGTAAAAGCATTGCGGGGTGTTGGGGTTCTCCACGTTCCTGTCACCGATAGCCTATTACATACCACACAAAAAAAATTGGCGCAAAAGGAGATGAGCGCTTTATAATTAAGACCCTTTAAATAGTTTTCCTGGCTCCATTTTACAAAATCTGAGTCACCCTGGCTCAAGTTAGGAGGAATCAGTGTTCAAACCTGCAGAGATATTATCTGCCTTTGAAATACTTAGGAAAATTCTCAGCCTTATTTGGAAAACTGAAATCTGACATGTTCACCAAGGCCTTGATTTTCTTGGAGGACAGAGGGGTCCTAAACACCTTCGCCCTCCAGATTAACTCCTTCTCTGTCTGTGTGGCACACTGTGGGGCTGCTGGCACCTCAGACATCTCATACTTGTTTCCAGAGCACCCCACAATGCCCCAGGCAACCTCCCCAAGGGCTAAAGCCCTCTTTCCCCTGTTAATGCAAGACCATGTAGCATATGGTCCACATATGCATGGACGCACAGCCTTTCTCCCATGCTTCCGCACCAGGCCCAGGACCACGGTGCTGGGTTCAGAATGTGGAAGTGAGACAGGGAATGCAGATATTCCCCGTAGCAGCCATAGGGTATCGCTACCCTATAGGAGGCATTCTCCGATGTCTCAGTCTCCAGTCATTTGCACAGATAAAGGACACGTGGGGTCTTCTAGGAGGGACAGGGCTGGAGTGGGGGAGGGTGCCTTCTCCTGGCACACCTTTGACCATAGGGGTTTTGTTGGTGGTGAGACCTCATCCTCCCTAGCAGCACAGTGCCACAGCCCTGCTCTTTGCTGGGTACCCCAAACACCAGTGGTCCCCCAGCAGCATGAGGTGCCAGCAGGATTATGATGGGGTCGTGGGGCAGAATAGAACCATAGAATTGTTGAGGTTGGAAGGGACCTTTAAGATCATCAAGTCCAACCATTAACCTACCCTGACAAAACCACTTCTAAACCATGTCCCCAAGTACCACGTCTACCCTTTTTTTAAATACCTCCAGGGATGGTGAATAGACCCTGTGGTGCCGTGCTGCAACAGCAGGAAGGACACCCCAGGCAGCCAAGGCTGGGAGGTGGGAGCTGGCTGTGCTCACAAGAGCTGGCGGGGTGTGCATAATGGTTCTGCATGCAGGAGACTGGCAACATATCACTTACATTTACATAGTCACCAGTAACACAAGACCTGGCAGCTCCTCAAAGATGAGCAGAGGTTTGGAAATCAAAGATATTTTTCATTCCCAAGCATTTCCATCATACCCACTGGGTGTCTTCAATTGTGTTCTGCAGGGAGAAGGCAGCAACCAGAAGTGTGTAAAAATGGTGGAAAAACCACCCTCCTCAATTTAACACAAATTTTTTACCATTTGCTAGAGGATGGCTACACAAACATCCCTTAAAATGTGAGTTTCTTTCATTCTTTTCTTTTTTTTTTTTTTCCTTTAAAAGCCAGTGGAATGTGGACAATGAACAATTTCACATTTAGAAGCCAACTTTTCATCAGGGTTTATCCTCTTGATTTGGAAACTGGCTCATTTAAGCTGGAAAATTCTGTGAAATGTTGCAATAAAAGAGACTCTATTTTTGCATTAGCTAAAATATGCACACACAGAAACCCAAGCGATACAAAAGCAAGCAAAGAAGTGCCCAGCCCGTAAGCTCCGAGTTGCTTAAAATTTCTTATTTCAAGTACAAATGCCACATAGATCCTTGCCATCTCTAATAATAATGCAAGCCACCACCCAACAACAGCACAGCATTTTCACTAGGCAGTATATTTTTCCCTATGAAACATAACTTAGTGCATGTGGCTTCAGCTGCCTAAATGTCATCTCAGTCTGTTGCAATCTGCTGTAAACTTTCAAGATACTGGTCATATGTCATAGACTCACAACAGTTTCTGGATTTGCTTTAGGACTAAAATGTTCCTGGGCAAAAACAATTCACTAAGGAAGAAATCCTATCCTCTGGGGTTTTTTCCTGATTCCCTAGAAGTAGCTTCTCACTAATTTCTTTCCCCTTTCTTGCCTACTTCTGCATATGGCATTTTACTTTATAAATCAGATCCAGTGATCAGAAATGGGAGTATCTTGCTTTGCTGTATTGCAAAGCAGAGCAGTAATTGCACATAATGTTTGAGGGGGAAAAAAAAAAAAGAGAATCCAAATCCAGGATAGGCTTCTGGCCAAAGCAGCTCAGATTTTCCATCTCATCTGCAACTGAGGCATGAAAAGCACAGGTTAGGACTGGGCAGCAGCCTCCAACAGCAAAAGCCCTATTTCTGGCAATCTTCTTTCCAAAGTTTGTGCGTGTGACTCAAGTTACGGCTTTCAGACCAAATACAGTAAAGCTAGGTACAAGCATACATTCAGATACTGAATCAAATTTTGAGGGAAGGGTAGGGTTTTTTACATTCATATGAAGCCCAGATACACTTGCTGGCAGATATTTATAGAGGATGACTGTATTAACTTTGATCTACAGTCAAGAAATGGGATAAGTTACATGAATTCAGTGCTGCCAGTTCCACATAATTTCCTTTCAACACCACAACCAAATTGCCTTGATTTTCACACCTGTAAAATGGGGATAATGCTTATCCCTTTTACAGGGGATAATGTTATAAACATTAGTTAAATTATTTGGAGAAGCACTGACTTTGTACTGTAAAATAACTTGATCTGTACTGGGTGGTATTAGACAGGAGGAGCTGAAATCTAAACCAGGAAAGTGCAGGAGAAAGGAAGCATAATTTCCTGTTGGTGTGATGTGCTCTGCAAGTGCGACTAAGAATAAAAAACCAAGGGACTTTGCAAGAAAAAGTTTTTTCAGCCTGCTTCCCCGCTTTCACCAGGTTGTGCTCATGCAATGCCACGGTCCTCAGTAAAGGCATTCCTCATTTGCCCAGGGTGAGAGAAGAACCTTTCACCTAAAATTGATTTTCCTTAGATTCCAGAGCAGCCATGGTGCTATGTGCCAGCAACTCCCTCCTATCTTGCATACCTGTGCTGTGCGCAGTTGTCCCCTCTGGTTGCAGAATAAATTAGAGGAGCCACCAAGGTACAGCTGAGAAAGCAATGGAAAATCCAGCCAGCCAGGAAGCTGCTTCTTCTCGGTTTCTCTGAAGTTCTCCACGTTTGGCAAGCTTTGTAAACTCGGTAGCGGGAACTGAAAAGGAAAAACCATCACGTACAATTTTTCTGTGGCTTGCAGAAGTGAAATAAATCAGAAGAGAAACCAGCAAGGCATCTGTGATACAAGATTTGTTTTGTGAATCTTTAAAGCATTTAATCATTGTCCTGCTGGCTTCCGGTTCTGGTTGCTGGGACTTTATTATTTCACCTATTTTGTAAGGTATAATCACTTCTATCTCAAGAACTTTCTGGCTGTGTTCCATATTCCCCTTTCCCCGTTGCTGTTAGCCTATTTCCCCTCTGCATGACTTGGATAAATCTCCGTAACAGTGTCCATCTCTCCTGCTTTTCTGCCTTCTGATTTATCATCTGTAAATTGACCAAAAGACACCAGTGAAGTGCCCATTGTCACCAGTGGGGATGGTTGGGCCTCCTCGTTATTTCCATCCCTTTGCTGCCTTATCAGAGCTATGCCAGGTGTCTCCATCTGAGCCACAATCACTCTGCTGGAGCAGTCGGGCACCCCCACATCCCCCCATCCAAGAAGCAGGCACAAGGTGAGCTTACTGTTGCCACCACGGTCCTGTCCATCCATCTGCTGTGCCATAGTACGTCCCCTTTTCCATCTCTTCACTCAGAGTGATGAAAAGTAGTGTAGCTCAGGTTAGCGTGGGAGACCTGAGGGGCCACCAAAACTCCAGCATGAAGCTGAGACTTTACCAGCAGCCCCTGGCCCTGGCAGTCTGCACAGATGAGACAAGCAAAGAGTGAAAAAGGGTCAGCAAACAGCCCAGTGTGTATTTGCAAATTGGTGGAAGACCTTAAAACAGACCCTGCTGCCTCACTTTATTCAGTCCCACATTGGCTACTCTCTGTCTCCAAATTCTAGTTACCCCAGGGATCGTGCAAGGACCCTGACCCCCCGTACGTCTCGGATTGTGCCTGCTGTTAGATCTTGGCTACGGCTGCTTAATTCTCATTAAATAGACAAGTTTCTTTTAATCTTCTTCCAAAATACGGAGCTTAAGCTTTACCACAACATCTCCTAGGAACTTTCAGCTCTCCTTTGGGGAGATATTTCTTTCTGCTGAAGGGAAAATTTCCCAGTAACTCTCTCCTGCTGCAGGCACCGAGACCAGAGGCAGCACAGCACCGCTCCCTCAGCATTTCCTAAGGGACTCCCACATCCCAGGCTGTGCCCTCTACCTTTAGTTTCCCATTCTCGTTCCAGCCTGTCTGCTTGAATTCATTCAAAGGTGTAAGAAAAAAAACCTCTTGGGACAGTCTGTCCCGCGCTGCACCCACCACCGTAAAACCTCGGCTGCAGTACTACTGGTTCTTATCAGCCATCACACCTTAAAGTATAGAAGGTGTGCCTAATATTAGCCAGGAAACGTCGTGGTGAAGACCTGGACTTTTTCAGCTAATCGGTACTAATAACTTCCTATGTTTGAAGACAGCCCATAGGAAATGCAGCCTGACTCATCTACCCTGTAATTAGATGAGCTCCTCGAAAAAGTGCAGGTGGCTGCACCACAAAGGCACATTAGCCAAGGTGCAGAATATGCTTCTGACCAAAGGGCAGATAATAGCAGCAATAATTTCCTCCACTGATATGATATGAAAAAGCAGTATTTCTGACAGATTTGGCATCTGGCTGAGGCTGGAAACTCAAGCAGGCATTTTCTTTCTCTCTCTTATCTCACTCAAGGGAAATCTGTAATATGCACAAAGCCTTGATTTATTTCTTACACTCTCACAAATTACTGGAAAACAATTATGCAGTGAAATTTCATGAAAAACAGAAGATATTCAGGCCTATTTGCTACATAGGTTATTCCTAGACCGTGATTCTTACCAAAGATATCTGTTTCCTGTGTTCTTTTTTCCTGCCAAGTTCAGCCGTATATCACTTTTATGCATCTGAAGGCCACGGTGTAATGCAATATGAAGCTATGAATGGGATAAAGTTACATATTCTCCATTGATTTTCCATTGTATCCATTATCTTTAATACTGGAATGCAGGTTAGTGCAAGGGCCGGAAGCCTCCGCACCTCTGCGCTGACTGCTGCCTTATGAAAACCATCCCCTGGGGGCAGATAAAATCAGCTGCAAGTTGCAGAGAGGAGACAGGAGTCCCCCAAAGTGTCCGGCTTAATAGGGGAAGCGGGTGGCTCGTCCATCTGTAGGAAAGAGAGAAGGAGAAGGTAGACTCAGGGAGGGGGACATGAGGGGCTGGGAGGAAACCAGAGAAGGGCTGGAAGTGAAGGCAGGGGAAGGAGAAGAGACAGGGAGAACAAGGGCACATGACAGATCTCCTCGAGGCTTCTTGACAGTGGAGAAATCACAGAATGGTCAGGGTTGGAAGGGACCTCTGGAGATCATCTAGTCCAACCCTGCTGCCAGAGCAGGGTCACCTACAGCAGGTTGCACAGGACGGCATCCAGGCGGGTTTTGAATGTCTCCAGAGTCAGAGACTCCACCATGCTTTTTGCATGTGTAACAAAGGAGGAAAAGAAAGAGATTTGTGGTCCACGATGGTGCTGTGATGCTCTTGTTCCCTGCTACGAAGTCCCCCAGGTACCACCAGCACTGCCACCCAGGAGAGCAGCAGGGCGGCAGCTGGCAGGGGTCGAGGGTATTCAAAAGCCTTTGCTCCCCAATCCTGGGTCTTGTGGGAAGCAAAATGAGGGCTCGCTGCCAGTGCTGCTCGGGCCCATGGGTCAGGATGAGCAGAGAGGGTGTTTGCAGGTGGCACCGGGGCCTGCCACCGCAGCAGCCCAACCCAAAGGCTGAGCATTGGCGCTCGGGAGTGAGGAAGATGAGCGGGACAGGAGGATGCAGGGGCACGGGGAAAGCAGGACACTCGGGAGCCTTGCCAGCCAGATGGGCCCAATTGCACTGGGACTAGATGTTAACACTAGCTCTCTAACAAGCTTCTCAAATCGCATTTTTTAAGGCCGTGTGTTAACAGAAAACAACTGTTCAAATTTAGCAAGTTCCAGCACCACTTTCACCCTTGTTACGTCTGGGCCGCAGGAGTAAGAAACACCACTGCCACTTAATTTGTCATTCCTCTCGCAAAGGGTTAGAGTGGTTAGTCATGCGAGTGGTCGCCTTGGATGATCCCAGGCAAGCAATCCCAGCAGGATTTCTCCATGTGTGACTAACTGCTCCTCCCGGGAGGCCGGAGCTTCCCATCGGGAAGGCAAAGGACTCCCCATTTTAGCAGCAGAGCTGTCTGTAATCTTAACTCCGCAGTCACCGCTGCTGCTCCTGTAACGTATTTTTAAGATCAAAATTCTTCTGCAGGACAAGTGACCTGTTCGTCTCTGTCTGACCTTTACTGCTCTGGTTACTCTTGTTGACATCTGTGACTAATTTGTGAACTATGAAACCGAGCTGTGACCAATACAAAAAATCTTTATTAAAACCTTGCCAGGTTGACCAGCAGGCGTTACTCAGGAGAGGTGCTCCAGAAGAGCCGGCTCTGAGCAACTCCACGGGACAACACTTCTGGAACACGCACCACATCCCAGCTTACCTTGAAGCACGGGCTGCAAGCTGCCTTGCTTCACCTATAACCCTGGGGACCGAGCTTAGGCACCTTTGTGCAAATTTTCCTTCCCTTACTGGGCCTGGTAGAGACGAGGCTCGAGCCGACACAGGGCAAAACCTTTCCAGCTAGCAGGAGAAGAATCTGGTACCTTGTTTTGCTATTTTAGCAGGGGGAGGGCGCGAGCCAGGCTCCTTCCCGCCTGCCCCCCTCGCTATATGTGTGTGTACGTGCATGTGCTGCGCAGCGGGACCCCTTTTCTCATTTAAACAGCCAATTAAAGCCTACTTTGGCACTTAGCACATGACATCAACTTGCAGTACTTAAGCTGCCTAGCACAGTGTGAATTTAATTTGATAAAGGGGCAGCTAATAAAGATCTTGGAAGGCTGGTTAAAGTTCATTAAGCCTTTCCTTTCAAGGTACACTTCCCTCCAGTGCAAAAGCTTGTGTCTATTTTTTTCTTTTAAAGCTGTGTTATATCCTGCCACCAGAAAAAGGTGCCTGTGTCACATCCCGACAGGGTATATTTAAAGTCCCACTGTCAAAGTCATGTTGGGCCTTGGTTCTTTGCCCAGAAATGTGCAGAAAGAAAAAATAAAAGCCCTTTTCTCCGAGTGCGGGTGAGGAACGCAATTCGGGTTGGTGCAGGCAGGCTCCTGAGAGGGGAATTGGGCTTCTGTCACACTGAGCTGCATTCATCCTCCTTCTCTTGAGCCATCCATAATTCCAGATGGCTTTCATAAACAGATGAGGAGGCTCCTCTGAGTTCACTGGTTTAATGAAGCCCGTATGGCTGACTCATGTAATAAGTATTTAATCATGCTGATGAAAATCATTTTAAAAACTTCCACCACACACAGTGCTGTTCCCTGCGCAGCCGTGGAGCTGATAACACAACATCACAGCCAAGGAACCTCCGTTTTCCAGAGTGTCTCCAGCTGCCTGCCTTGACTTTCATCAATGGCTTATAAACGTGTGCACGCGTTTGTGCATTGCCACCCTCTAACAAGGACTTGTTCATCTTTGAAAATACTCACCAAAATACCTACAGAAGTGCCACAAAAGGAATTTTTTTTTAAGCTCCACATTCCCTGTGCAGCTGTTTCAGAGGTCATGCAAGGGTTAACACTTCAGTGTTTACATCTTCTCATTAGTTTCTGTTTGTGCTCTCAAATGCCTATGCCTTAAAAATTTGCAGAGCTTAAGTGATGTCCATTTGTAAACAGAGAAATGCCACAATACCTTGCTAATACGAAGTCATCCTAGCTGGAAATTGCTCCTCTTGTCAGCAGAAGTCATCATCAATGCCATGAAGGACACAGACGTTCATCTGTTCCAGAGCATGGACCTACAGGAACACATGTAAGTCCATCGCATCTCAACTGGCAGTCCACACAATTTCAGTATGTTTTAAGCTAGCTCCAAAAAGTCAGTCCTCCTCCTCTCCTCCAGAGAAAACCCAGAGTTGATGGTCCCTTCAGAGCAGGCTGCATGCAGAGGGTGGGGGGGACACTCCCCTGGGGCAAGCCTGGGGACCTTAGACCTGTTCTTGTGTGCAGTTGTCACCAAATAATCCCTTGTGGGCTGGAAGACTCAATGTCAAGATTTGAACTTACTCCTTGCGGGACAAGGTCTGTAAGTCGCTACCTTGGAGGGTTGGGAAGTGTTGGAAAAGTCAATGAGGTCTGAGAATGAGAGAGGCCACCTTGCATGGGCTGTAGCACTGAGAAATTTCAAGGTGCCCTGCCAGGTACCAAGTTTGCTTCCATGAAAGGCTGAAAGAAGAAACATTAACTCTAGGGCTGGATTCATGTTGTCATGTTTGTCCTTACCTCTACAACCGGCTCATCACCGTTTGGCAGGTGCAGTCACTTCTTCAGAGAGTCCTGGGAAAAGGAAGATGACAAATTCCATATTGTTCTGCACAGGCTCCTGGCCACGGACAGAGGTACCCTGGTTTTATCTACATGGAATTTTGTGGATCAGTCCACATTTTGATGGACAGATATTTATTTATCATCTGTTGAATTAGATTTATTTTTAATTGTTAGGGACAAGGCCACCTGAAGAGCTTTGATTTGTAAGATTATCTTTTCCAAATTCTAGAAAAGTTGAAAGCTGAAGGTGTGCTTGCAGTATGTTGTCAGTTACAAGATTGCTTAAATCCTGATGGGGAAAAGGCTTATTTTCTGACATGAGACCAAACAAAGTCTCCACTTTGTGTCATTAACAGCTAGTTTCCTTTTGTAAGCAATTTATTGTTCCAATGACTGAAATGTTGCACGGTGTTCACGGCCTTGGAAACTGGGCTTATTTTAATTTCCCTCACTTGGTTTGACAATAGATATTTTTTCACTTCTAAACATGCACGTATGTTGAAAAGATACCAGTACAGGCTGAACAGAAAGATGACTGTGATCCTGCCTCATCCACTTACAAACAGTGTGCCCCATGCTTTCTAAATGACTGAGATGCCCTTTGTGCTGCTATAAATGCTTGTTTCTTGGTGGTTGGTGTTCAAGTCTTCAAGATTGGGAAGTCTTCAAGATTAGGAAGTCTTCTGGTTAACTTTGAATTATATTGCTGTAGCATCTAGACACACGCAGCTCCAAATAACTGGAGCATTACGGTCTTGAGAGGCTTGATAACAAAACCCAGAGTTCACTTTATGCAAGTGCTTCATCCTCCCATTCATGATCTTATGAATTTTGGAGCTGCAGGATCGACCTCTGCAAGTGCAGGAATTCTGCCCCCCTTCTGGTATCTAACTTCAGAGCACCTAATTAAGATGTCATCATGACTATTCAGAAGAGCACCTTAAATAGAAAAACACTGGAACGATGGAGAGGTCTCAATTTCCTTGGTTATGACTTCAAATTCTGGAGCTGGAGGACACCAAAAAGAGAGCTTAATGCCTATAAATCTTGCAGTGTGAACTGATTCATGACTCAGCCAAAGTGCCCAAGCCCCTAAGAGTCAGGAGAACAACCCTTTAAAATACAGTTTGCTACTATCATTGGAAACTTTAACCCACTGGCTTCACACTCAGAAGGTTTAAGCTGCAAATGGCAGGAGAGGATTTATGTGTTCCTCTGAACAAAATACGTCAGGGTAGGAAAACTTGACCCGACAGTTTTGAGACATGCCTGCCGTAAATAACCAATTGATTGGCTGACTCGCAAAGCCATTAGGAGGCATGAGGTGCCTGCTGAGATTCAGACACCACATAAAATGCTGGAGGTGCCAGCAAAATGGACACGGCAATTGGCTATGCAGTCGTCTTCCAGCAGACTGCGCAGGAGTGCTCATGAAAAATGGAGCGGCTTTCATCTTGCTCATTTGACACCATAGCTCTGGAAGGGGATTGTGCGTGGGATACAGTCTGTCATGGGCAAAGGGGGAAGAAAAGAGAGATAAAATGACCACCTTGTGCTTGAGCAGTAAATCATCTGGAGGAGTAAAAGTATTTCAAATGAAGTTGGAGATCTTGCCTTGACAGTTGCAGACGATGAGTCGTTTCTGCTGTAAATCACCACAGCTGCCAAATGGCACTGGTAGGTCTGAGCTAATGGGGCTTTCCACCCCCTGAGAAGTGGCAGCAGCAGTTATAGGAAAAGAGAATTTGATGACTCAGATCACATGCTGTCAGGTGAGAGGACCAGAGGTTATGTTTTACTATCTCAGAACGGGCCATTTTTACCTTTTCCCTCCATCCCTTTTCCCTCCCAAAGAAAGCACACGATGCACCCATCTTCACTCTCACTGCTGCACCCACACTTGGACTTGGGTTGATCTTTTTGCACTGTCCCACCCTGATGGCGAGGGAAAGGGTGAAAGCAGTGGAAATCCCCTGGAGCTTTGCCTACCAAGTCTTTCATTCTGGAGAAGAGCAGGCACTAGGAAGAACAGACATGATGCTGGTCTACTCCAGACGCTCATTTGTACCAACCTGAGACATATGCACCATGCAATTGAGTAGGAATGTGGTGTAAGTGGCTACGTAAACAGAAGCGCAATGATGAACCAGAGCCAGCTCCTCAGGGAGGCTGTGGCTTCGGGCATTAGCCTTGCACAAGCGAAGACGGAGCTTTGTTCCAGTATCAAACATGAGATGAGAAGTGATGGCTGGGAGATAAAAAGGCGGGTAGGAAGAATGGGTGTATATGAAATTATATTCAATCTGATCCTTCTCAGTCTCAAGTTCTTTCCAAGCTGTGTCTGTTCAAGGAGATAGTGAACCAGCACACAAGGACCAGCCGCCTGGGTGGGTATGTCTTCCTGTCTCAGCCAGACTGCCTCTTGTACTGACTTTTAAAGGAGTGAGAAAGTCCTCAGTCCTGGCACTGCCACCACTCAAAGCTCTTTCACAACCAGAAGATTCCTCCACTGTGTAGGACTTGGTTCCCCCAGTTCTTTGTTTTATGGATTAGGTTCAACAGCTTTTTTTTCCTTTTTTTTTTTTTCTTCAGGGAGTGAAGGCCTATGAGGGAAGAATTAGTTCCAAATAATTGCATTTACACAGTATGCAGCTATGCACTGGCTGAGTATTGACATGCTGCTGCCCAGGTGGTTTCCTGGTGGCTCCTAAGACATCAGCAATGGTGAGCACCAGCAGAGGATTCATCTGCTTACAGGAATCTGGCCCTGTTCCTATAAACTACAAGCCTATATAAGTGTGACTGTGCCTAAAGTCTCCCTAGCTAATCTCAGGTTTTATTATAGCACCCTGCTATCCCAGCAATGTCTTTCGAAGAGGCAAAAATACCTTAATCTCCCCACCCAGCTCTTGTTCCCCCCATTTTAATGCCACCAAGATACGTACTTGCATGCAGTGATGTCAGAAGAAGCACCTGCTTGAACAAACCTTCCAGCAGAGCAATCTGCAGGACAACGAGCATCACTGGAGGAGGAAAGACCTCATCCATGCTCAAAGCACTGTCCCCAGAACTCCGTGGCATTGCATCAGTCAACGTCTTCAAAACACTGAGGGTTGGCATTGCTGGAGACTGGTATTCCTGACTCCTCTTTGCACTGGTTTGCTCTGTGGTCTCTAAAACTGTAAGCTGAAGTAACAGGTACAGGAAAAAGAAATTAGCTATGTAGTTCCCATCTCTGGAATATGGAAAGATGGGGTTCCCAGGTTGGATGGGGTGTCTCTGCTATCAGGAAGAAAAGGGAAGAGCAGGTCAAGGGAGAGGGAGTTTGTGTCTGGAAAACACAGAGTAAACTGCTGCCAAATACTTTAAATTTAATCTCCCTTTTTTTGCTGTTCTTTTTTTGAACTGAAATCAGCTTTAGGCAAGGGATTGGAGGCAAGAAGCTTTTGGGATCTTGCTTCTGTTTTGCAGGAAGTAGTTCCTTTGAATTCATGGGCTTTTTGTATAAATTAGGGAGATAAAAATGATCGCATTCAATAAGAACAGGAGCTCAGCATCTCATCTCTGACAGTAGTTTGGAAACAAGTATCAGAAGGGGAAGAGAAAAGGAAGAGCAGTTGTCCCTCACCCAGCCAGCTTCTAGCCTGCAGTGGTTTAGGGTCTTCTGAAGACTCATGTTGCCTCTTGTATCCATATGGCTTCTGCAGTGAACAGGCACTGTCTGTGCTGTTTTCCATGTGTTGGTTTAATCCTACCCTTTGAAAGTTTTAGCCACCACTCCATCACCAGCGAGGCATTCTGCAGTCCCGTGAAGCCTGTTAGAAAAGTGGTTCCTTTTGCTTCTTTTAACCTTGCTGTTGGGCAATTTCTTTAGGCACCATCCAGTCCTGCTTTTATGGGATAAAGTGAATAACAGCTTCATGTTTACTTCATAACTACCGAGGGCTCAATCCATGTCCCCTCCTTGCTAGCTTCTTTCCAAGTGTCTTACCCTCTTTGAACTGCCCATTTTTTGGAAACTTCACACTACATTTTGCACAAATATTTTGCTACAGGAGAGAAAGTACTTGGTTTTGGAAGTATCATTCTAATACACACAGCGCAAATGTTTATAAATACATACCTGCACACAGACACAGTGCTTGTCAAAACACATTCAAAGGATACCTAGGTTCTTTCGTGTATTACATACTCAGAGTGAAAATAACCAGCTATATTTAACCCACATCCAAGCCCAGACTAAATTATTTTAAAGGTCAATTAAAGAACAGAAAATCTCACTAACTAAAAGATTAAAAGCTCCCATTCATCTGCAATTTCAAGAGCTTTAACAGAACTAAAGCACAGAATGAGAAATTGTAATTAAGTACAATTTCACATAAAAATCATTGACAACTCCAAGCTTCTATACCTGCCAAGACCTGAATTCAGATGACTGCATTTGGCCTACAGCAGTTGATGGAAACTCCATCACTCAGCGCACTGATGTAGTTGTTTGGAAACCAACGGCTCTTGGCAGAGAAAATACATTTCAGCTTCTGTTGAATGACTGCACATATGATGAGCAGAAGATGAGATAGACCAATAGCCAGTGCTCAGATTTGGATTATGTTTTGGCTGGTGCTTAAAGTTCAGGTCTGAGGCCAAGTGAAGGCTAGAATTTAGCCTGCAATGTAATCCTGGAATCACATGGACTGTTCTCCTCAGGTACTGGACTCGATGGCAGAGACCTGGGGGTATTTTCTCCCTTGCGATTGCTAGCCCGTCAGTTTGGCAGGCACCGCTGTGCTTGCTGCATTCCTGTTCTTTGGCCCTATGTTAGTCAGTTCTGGAAAACTCTTATTTGACCACAACTGGAAAAGAAAGAGAGAAAAAAACCCGAGCCAAAACCCATCTATCAAATTTGTAGGACGGGTTTGAACCACAGAGTCCAGTGTTCTACCCCAGCAGCCTGCATGATCTCAGCTCAGAGATCCCAGTGCAGTCCCCACAACAGCCACAAACAGCCGAAGGAAGTGCTCGCGGAGCCGAGACCCCACTGCCGTCACCCAACCTGAGCCAGGCAGGCGACAGCAGTCCAACTGGGAGAGCAGTGAATGCAGTGAGCCAAATCCCTGAAGAAACATCGGGATTTGTTCTCTCTGGCTGCTTGGAAAAGCTATTTCCAGAACTTAACTCAACACCTTCCTTCAACCTCAGAACATCTCCTTGGGTAAACATAATCACCTTCCAGGTTTGGACCTTACACAGCAAGAGATCAGTCCATGTAGGAATGATATTTAGCACAGGTCACAGTTTAAAATGCCATCAAAAATATCTGGAAGGGCATTCATATTTCAGCTTTGCAATCAGCTCTAAGGTGAGGACACCTCGGCGCGTCTGCTCAGGGTGTGGATTTGTGATGTGCACCAGAACATTTGTGCAATAAGCAGAAACAACGGCTCAGCTCCATTTCTTCTGTAGTCTGCGATTTCTTAACGTGTCCGACACACTGGGAGCCCATTCGAAAAGCAGTGACAGAAAACTTGGAAAGCAAATGGAAGTGAAGAAAAGTCCTTGGTGTAATTTTACAGCGTGTGAAAGACTTAAAGCAAGAAACACAACCAGATGCCACAAGGAAACTACTTTCAATTAGTTCTGCTTTGTGTTATACCTACTGATGAAAAATAAAAACAAATTCATTCTGTCAACAGCTCTATCTATAGCATAATCCTTAAATGAACTCATCCGTCAAACTGGTCTCCTCTGGCAAAACACATTACAATCCCTGTTTCTCAGCTGTGTGAATCAATCATCTGTTTCCCAAACCCATTGGTCAACATCTTAGGAACCCAATATATTTTTATTGCGCTAAACAAGCCAGTTGCAGGGCACCAACTTCACCACACCACCTATGTACAAAGTGTTCATCTAGTAGCAAACTCTGTGATTTCAGGGGAGCTATTTCCCTGTCAAGTTTACACGGCAAATGCGCCTGACCTGGAATAAAAGCCAACCTCAGCCTTCCTGCCCCAGCAGCATATGCGGGACGTGCTGCTGCTCACAGCTGGACAGAGCAAGAGCACCAAAGAACAAAACAGATTTTTTTTCCTAGGTGGACAGTTCAGACAGTGATGTTTGAACTAGAAGATATAGAGGTATATATATGCATTTTTAAGACAAAGGTTATGGTTCACATTGAGGTTGCAGCAGAAGAACCCCACCAAACAGCACAGACATCACTGGCAGTAGCTGGCAGCATTTGCAATATTTCTCAGTTCTCCATCCTTGATGTAGGAGGATCTTGAAGAGTGGGTCCCTTCCCAGGGCTCTGAAGGCTCTTGCAGCCCAAGAGCACACCCTCCTTTAAGCCAAGGGATCCTGTGAGAGGAAGACCTGCTCTCATTCCCATGTTATTGATGGGAATACATGAGTACAGCCATACTCTGTCCTGGATGTACAAAGGGATGTAGACGTGGAGGTTTTCAAGGGTTTGGGTGCCTGACCTCCCTGCTAAGGGGCAGATTGGCCAGGCTGAGGTGATACATGCTGTGCTCTGCACAAGCCACATCAGGATGGAGTGCTCAGAGAACAACTTCAGCTGTAGTCATCAAGGGCTGAAATGTGCCTCAAAGTCATCCTTGAAATACTGTTTCCCACCATGACTCCCTTGTGCTGTGAGCAGAGTCTTGGGCAGCTGTTGCTTCTGGCTTCGCTACATTGGCTGATAGATAATCTACCGAAAGTGCAATGCAAACCTGGCTGTTTCTTGCAGATGTATTAGCTTAGCCAGGCAAACAACAGCAGGGGTTTTACCTGAAGCCACCTCCAGAAAACTTATTAGTTGTATTTTAGCTGTTAAAATGACAGCCTTTATGAATTTTACTGGGAATCCCTCAAAATAATGTACGATGTAGATATCATCACAGGCATCTAAGGGATTTTGAGCAAAGCAGATATGTCAAGGACTCGTTGCTCTTACTGTCCCATCAGTGGTACCAGCTACTCTTGGCATTACAGGAGCAGCAATATCCAACCAATAGTGACCTGGTTCAAGAGCAACTTCTATTGTCTCCCAGGGATTTCAGTTACCTGGGATATTTGGGAAATTTTGCTTCTGGGTTTGAATTTTTTTGATGTAAGTCTTTACAAAAAGCCAAATCTTTCAGAAACATCTGGGCAACGTTCCCTGGAATCCTGGGGTGCTAGCAGAATGGCAGAGGACTGTCCCCACCAACAAGCAGATCTTACAGATGTCTTTTATTGATCAGCTTGTACCAACATGAGAAGTGCCTAAAGAAGTACCTCTGAAAGCACTGCAGGAAGCTGACCGAGTTATGAAGCTTAAAAAAAAACCCAAACATAGAACATCAACTTTTTAGCCACATTTTTAACAATATCAGTTTTTGTTGAAAGGCTGGGCTACCATCAGATTGGAGAAAAGCAAGATATGTCCACTGTGTGGCAACCTACTTCTTCCAGGATGAAGACTGATCATGGCCAAAAGTGAGGGAACTGTGTGCCCACTTAGAATCGTAGAATGGTTTAGATTGGAAGGGACCTTGAAGATCATCGAGTTCCAACCCCCCTGCCATAGGCAGGGACACCTTCCAGGTAGACCAGGTTCCAAGGCCCCATCTAGCCTGGCCTTGAACACCTCCAGGGATGGGCCTCAACAACCTCTCTGGGCAACCTGTTCCAGTGCCTTACCACCCTTAAAGTTAAATACTTCTTCCTAATGTTTAATCTAAACCTGCCCTCTTCCAGTTTAAAGCCGTTTCCCCTCGCCCTATCACTATATGCCCTTGTAAAAAGTCCTTCCCCAACTCCCCTGTAGGCCCCCTTTAGGTACTTGAAGGCCGCAATAAGGCTGTCCTGGAGACCTTCAGCAAGTACTAAGTCTCAGCTTCGGGGGAACACTGGAGTGTCTCATTGGTGCACGTAGATGGCAATAAATTTCAGTGCAGAAGGCAGCAAAGGCAACAGGATTCATAGTTTGGTGTGGATTTTGACAGCTCGGGCATGCTCTGCCCAGGGCTTCAGGGCCCGGCTGGTCTCAGCGCTGGGCCTGGCAGCCTGAGGAGGAGGAGGAAGGGCGGAATCTGTCTGACCCGAAACCAAAGTCAGACTTCCCTGAGGAACAAAGCTGTGGCTCCTGGACATGCATCTGCTGGGGGAATCTCAGGGCAGACAGGTGCCTGGCCCACATCCGCGCGCAGGGACAGACAGGGAATTTTGTCGGATAAATATCTCCAGCACCAATACCCTTGGGAGGAATGAAAAGTTGCCAGCAGAGCTGGCCCAAAAACAAAGCAAACAAGGCATGTATCACTGGAGAGTCAAATAATCCCCCGTGCAGCAAACGAAGTCAAGTTTGAGGGATGAAACCTCACTGCTCGCAGGCAGTGGCTGGGGAGGGCATGAGTGCTGTGGAACCAGCCTCTGGAAAGTCATCTGGTGTTCGCCTTCCCTAAATCCCAAAATAACCACCCAATTCCCCTGGCATCACCATGGAGAAGCAGCCTCAGTGTCCTTCCTCTGTCAGAGGAGCCACACACACACAGAGTGTGGGGGGTACCCTGCAAGCAGCAGAAGGGATGCGCTTAGCCCTGCCCGGGAGCTCGCTACCTTCTTTACTGAAGGACCTGCTGTAATTCCCTGCCCCGCACCATGGGCTGAGGCCATCCGCCCTCTTGACCTCACTGGGTTATTGTATAAAAGCTTATCTATAGACGAAGCTGAGACACCCACTACGGGCAAATCCAAGCACTCAAACCCCTACTCATGAACTGGCGCCAAACACCATGAGGGTTTTGACAACCATGCATTGAACATGCCTTCGCTGTCCTTTTGTATGTCCACATCCGCTCTACAATCACAAGAAGTAAAAGGATTTATCTTTTCATAGGTGAAATCATGTCTACTGGCATGACTGTAGAGCCTACAGCCTCTGTATGAGTATCAGGTATTGCTAATTCATAATGAAGCGGTAAAAATTGGTAGCATGGCACAGTTCTGCTGCTTACCCGAGGACTCTGGAGTCAGATTTCGGCACAGACATGGGATCATTTATAAAAAAAAAAAAAAAAAATCACATCAGTGACATTAATGAAGTATCAAGCAGATACTTGAATTCTGATGGAGATAAACGCAATCTATTCTGCTCAAGGAAAGGTGAAAAATACCCTGAATGTTTGTAGCATTTTCAAAAGGAAAAATTAATTATTTAGACAAGGTAGACACAAGAACTACCATCACATCCAGTCCCTGTGGGTCACTCCCCAAAATCTCCAGGGGAAGATAGCGGATGTCCAGGGGCAGACCTGGGCCTGGCCGTGGGGCTTGGGCTGCTTTGGGCTTTTCCCACCACAATGATCACAGAATCATAGAATGGTTTGAGTTGGAAGGGATCTTGAAGATCATCGAGTTCCAACCCCCTGCCATGGGCAGGGACACCTTCCGCTAGACCAGGTTGCTCTAAGCTCCATCCAGTCTGGCCTTGAACACCTCCAGGAATGGGGCTTCAACAACTTATTCTGATGCTGGGGGGCAAGGGCAACGTTTTCCTACCTCAAAACAGCCATTGTTTTGCTGAGGTTTTTTGGCATAAACAAAGAAGCACGGTCCAAGGCAAACCATGCAATCCTCAAAACCAGCTTGGACAAACAAGAGGGCAGCTGCTCAGCATGTAACATGGATGGAGGGCTGGGGTACTCGCACTGACAGGGTGCGGAGGACCATGCTGTGGACCCCCCGGCCTTACCATCGGGACATTTGTGCTCCCAGTCCCTGCATCCCGCTGTCCTTGGGGAGCTGCTCTGAACACTTGTGCCCTTCCCATCCCTGTGACGGCCATCGCCCCCCAGGCCCAGCGCTGAGACAAGCTATAAATATTCCTCCCAGCCTTCCCTCATCACTCAAGCCCCTGGCACCCTGGCGGTGGCCACGGCAGCCCACGGAGCAGCCCACAGCCCCGGGGCCGGCATGGGGGCACCACCTGCTTCCCCCTCCCAGCGGGATGTCCGTGGATGCTGAAAGCCCCGGGGGGGACGGGACATCCCGGCAGGCTCTCCCAGAGACACTGGCAGATTAGCAGCTCTATTTTTCAAGCTGATCCTCTCCCACCCCCTCCAACTTTCATTCAACTTACAAGAATTTAAGACAACTTGGCAGCACAGGCAGGAGCTATATATAAACCCCGGTGGCCATTTAGTCAAACAAACCCTGATGAGCAAATGGCCTCTGTACCTGGAATGCGGGTTTATGCAAGTGACAGGTCAGCAAAGCAGCTGCCCTCTTTCCTCGCAGCACAATGGGGATAGCAGAGATACCATCAGCACTATTTTTTTCCTACCCTGCTGTGCACTAAAAAAAAAAATTGTTCTAGGAACATTATGGAGCACGGGAGTAAATATAGATATGCAGGTTCAGCAAATGGCTCTCTCCACTCCTTGTGTTCCAACCTTTATTTGCAGAGAATAGATGCAAAAAGAGTTGTGGTACCCTGTTAAACTGCATGTGTTTGCACAGCAGCTCCTGATAACAACACTCACTGCTTTCTGGGCTCATTTTAAAAATGCTACCAGCAGCCTGGGCATTTCTGTGGTTCCAATTAGACCAGAAAAGATGGGTCTTTAGAAAGATCAGCCTGGGTGGGAAGTGTCAAAACATTTGCTGCAGTGGCCCCAGTTGAAGCTAAGTTTTGCTTATCACTATTGGCAGCAACTAACATTAACCACCCGGTAAAGAAGTTAGAAATAAGGTTTATTTTGCTCCAAGACCTCTTTGCTGGGGGGTCAGCAGCCTGCAGAGCTGTCCTGGGCACTGGCCCCAGTCCCTTGTGCTCTCATCACCCCGACCCGGAGCCCCGCACACGTCCCAAGGATGAGGCCGGGTGGGAAGCAGCTCCTGAAGCTGCTTGCTGGAGTTTTGGCTCAGCACAGCTCAGCTGCAAGCAACCGGCTGGAGCTGCTGGGATTCAGCAGCACCATGCTGGCACTGGGAGCATCTCCCACCCACTGAGCCACCCCCTGTGGCTTGTTTAGGCCCATGGGGACAGGCAAGCGTGTTTATGGCCAGTTCAGAAGAGGCTGAGTGACAGGCTTTGACCACACGCTCTCCTCAGGCTTCCTTGAAGGCTGAGGTTGAGGCTAGAAGATGGGTCACCACAATAGGACCATTGCAGGGGATGAGGGCAGACCAGGCAACCATCACAGGGGGGCACAGGCAGCTGAGGCACAGAAGGTGACACAGCAGCGGGGCTGATGTCCCCATCCAAGCTTTGCAGACCCTCTGCACAGTGGGGCCACTGCCACGTGCTTCTGATCACACACTCCACTCTGGGTTGGCAAAACACCACAGTTGCAAGAAGCAGCCCAGAAGATCCTTCCTCCCCGCTTGCTCCCTCCATCCTTTCCACTCTCGGCCACCTTCCTCCTGCCCCAAGGGGACAGCAGGGCCGGGGAATCCCTTTGCCTTGGTGGTCTTTAGCCTTGGCCTCTGCAGCTGGAGCAACCTCCAGCAGTCCTGCAGCCACTCCAGGACCAGCCTGGTGGTGTCAGAGCCCTGCCCGGGAAAAGGGAGCCCC
Organism: Charadrius vociferus; assembly: GCF_000708025.1. NCBI lineage: Eukaryota > Metazoa > Chordata > Aves > Charadriiformes > Charadriidae > Charadrius > Charadrius vociferus. The sequence continues at coordinate 2,080,256 of NW_009649929.1, forward strand.
TCTTTAGGGGCTGGATCCTGTACATTCAGGCTTCATTGGAAGCCTCTGGCATTTAGACATCTAAACACTTTTCCAGCAGCAGGACACCACCAGAATAGAGGGCTGGCCCTCGGGCACCCACGTCACCCACTCAGTGATGACCTTTATCATCACTCAAAGCCGCCGGGCTGGCACGGGACAACAAAGAGCTTTTAAATTCACCAAATTACCAACAAAACCTCACCTATTTTTACAGCAACATCCATCGGACTCCGCTTTTTAGATCTTCCCAGCTAAGCGCGTTCCCTCTGCAGCACAGAAAGGGACTTCAATCCCCAGTTCCCAAGAGCTCATTTAACAGCAAGCTGTAGGGACTGGAGGGACGACAAGGAATTTTAATAGAAGGCAAATTAAGCACTTTATAACTCACTTCCAAACTGATTTATATGGCCAAGGCTACTCCGCTACCCTTTCATGGAGGAAAGATCCCTAAAGCAAACACCTTCAAAGGACTGATCCAACTCTGCTTGAAGCCAGGAGAGGCAAACCCTGTAAATCAAAAGCTGCAGCTAAAATGTACACAAACCCCTCAAAAACTGCCATTTGATAGATCACTTCAGCCGTCTCCTGAATCCCAGATGCCACAGATGGATAACGCTGAGCTATCAACACTCATGCACGTGTAGTTTCTTCACACCCAGCAAAATGCTGCCCTTAGCATTACATTTTTTAAAGACACCGTTTCTCAGCATTAAGTTTCATTTCAAAGCAAAGAATTTCACTTGGTCTCTCCCAGGACCCCTAAAGCCCTCGTGTTTGTATTCCACCCCTGCAGAGGGAGCGAGGGGTGGCGGGAAAGTGCTCAAGCCAAATATTTCCCCCTTCACAGCACGCTGGAGAATGTGCGGCAACACCTCTGCTCAAAGGGAAAGGCCTTGTTCAGACAAGACGTGGCAAACACGAGGCCCCTGCCCTGGTGGAACAGCTTCAGTGCCTGGAATAAG
>NW_009649929.1:2081255-2086892 GCF_000708025.1 Charadrius vociferus
GTAGGGAAAAAAATCTGTCCATGGTTTCCATGTATCTCCAGCCTGAGGCTTTGCATCCCCTGGGGAAACATCATGCCTTGGCTTCCAACCCACCAAATTGAACTGTCAGATTAAAGAATGGCAAGACAGACGTCTTCGACTAACATTTGGCAGCCAGGCCGAGACAATGTCTCTCCACCATCATTCGAGTAATCTCCCCTTGGAAAAGGACCAGACAAATGTTCCTGTTGTTCAGATGGTTCCAGAAGAAAGGACTTGTAAACAGCAGTGGAAACTGTGCCAACAAATACCAAAAGGAAAACTGTGCCATTTCAACAACAATTTTGGAGCTGGCTCCAGCAGCGATGCTCTGATGAGCATTAAAAATTACTGTATCGGCACAGCTCCCTGTCCCACCATGGCTGCCAGGGAGCACCGTGGACCTCATGGGGTGCACCTCGTGTAATGCCACCCCCTGGGACATGGACCTTTCTCCTTAATCCCATCTGGTCATCACGTTGTGCGAGAGGCATGCTTGCCCCTGATGGTATCATTGCTTGCCTAACAGCCGAGGCTGTTCTTACTCATTGCCACCTCGAACCCTTTTTCTGACTCTTGAGAAGGGATGTGCTGCAGGAACAGCCGCGAACCCCAAAGTGCCATGGGAATGACTCCGTTGGCCTCAGCACCCACCAGCTGAGGCAGCGCACTTTCATAGAATCATAGAATTATAGAATTGTTGAGGGTGGAATGGACCTTTAAGATGATCAAGTCCAACCATTAACCTAACCTGACAAAATCCCTTCTAAACTATGTCCCCAAGTACCACATCTTCCCTTTTTTTAAACACCTCCAGGGATGGCAAATCCGCCACCTCCCTGGGCAGCCTATTCCAAAGTTTAATAACTTTTTCAGTGAAAAAAAATTTCCCAATAACCAATCTAAACCTTGTCTGGCATAACTTGAACCCATTGCCTCTCATCCTATCGCTTGTCACCAGGGAGAAGAGGTCAGCCCCCAACCCTCTACAACCTCCTTTCAGGTAGTTGTAGAGAGCGATAAGGTCTCCCCTCAGCCTCCTCTTCTCCAGGCTAAACAACCCCAGTTCCCTCAGTCATTCCTCATAAGAATTGTGCTTGAGACCCCTCACCAGCTTCACTGCCCTTCTCTGAACACACTCCAACACCTCAATGTCCTTCTTGTAGTGAGAGGCCCAGAACTGAACACAGCACTCGATGTGGGGGTCTCACCAGTGCCGAGACCCCACCTTGAGCAACAGAGTTTATGGATAAATATCCACTGATACAATAAAAGGGCTTTTAGCTCTTCACTCCACCTTTCCTTACTACTAGTGCCTGGCAAGTTGCAGTCTGCGAGCACGACCTCACTGAGCTGCATCGCTCCTGAGAAGAGCACACTTCCACGAGGGGTAAAAGGACCAATGTCCTGAAGATGCAGCAATGTTTGGTGTGTAAATGCCGCATATCTTTGTTGAGAAAAATATGCACACTGATCCTGTACTCAAACAGGTAGACAACATCAAATGGGCAGCAAAGGCCATAATTCCCCTCTGGAGCCCGGGCAGAATGACAGACTGTGGAAGTATTGAGTCTCAGATGGTTTCTAGTGACCTCAACTCTCCTTGTTTGAGCAGGGCGCCTCCAGACAGACCTTCCATCTGCATCCCTTACCTACCACCCGTGATTTTGCCTATAGCTCTCTGCACCTCTGAACACCAAGCCCTGAAGAACTGGGTCAGCACCCCATCAGTGAGCAATGGTGGAAATTCCCCTGCATCCCCACCCAAAGCTCAGGGGTGAAGGAGCCTCCAGACGGGCTCCTGTGACCCCACAATGACTGGCAATTAAAACAGACCAAGAGGAGAGGGTTACTGTTACTTCAGAAGTTTGCCCCAATGCCATACTCACACGGGTTAACAGGTACCCCCTCGGCACAGCTTCTGCCCAGACTGTCTCTGCATCCACATTTGGTACACACCAATATGAACGTGATTCTGTCTCACAGCTCCGGCTCTTCAAAACTTAGGCCTGAAGGATCAAACATTGGTTTATATATTTGGAGAGAGAGAAAAAAACTGTAAAAAATAGAAAGCACAAATTCAGCCATTTCTCCCTTTACCAGGGATGGAAGCTCATCAAAATCCCGAAGCAAAAATCTCAACGCCCATGAGCTTTGCCCAGTGCCAGATCTGTAAGAAGCTATAAAATACATGGGTGACTTCAACCCTTCCTACAGGAGATTCACAGCGACAAGCTGCACAAACCCAGCTGGGGAAACGAAATGCTAAAGCCCCACTTCCAGACCGACGGACCAAATGAAACAGCAGAGCATGACTGGAGGAGGCAATAACAGGGGCTGGGACTTTCCCGGCCCTTGATTCCACCAGCCCTACGGGTTCTGCACCGTCATAACCACATCCCAAATCTTTTCTCCATCCCTGCATGTAAATCCCATTATCAAACAGAGCTACCTGGGAGGGTGGAGCAACCGGGCTCTTGGGAACACCATCCCACTCCAATTGGTGGAGTGGCGAGACGGGGTTCCTGAAAGGCAAAAGCCTGTAACAACCGCCCCGAGCTTACAGGGCTCGTTAACTCTCCTCTGGTCAGATCCATGATTTGCTACATGATGCGTGGAGCAATAATTTCCACCCTCAGTCTCCAGAAAAGTAGTTCTGCAACCAGGGCTGATTAGCCACTGCACCAGCCTCCCTGTCCATCGTATAAATCTAGTGCCTTTGATTACATCATGCCAGAAAACTGAAATGTAAGTCAGATGGCGAAGGCATTAATGGCAGCAATTGTAAAGGCACAACAATGCGAACCTTCCCAGAATGAACTGTCTTGACCTTCGCCGGGCTGACAATAAAAGTGTGACATCATGTGCAAACGAGCTTTAAATTCAAACCAGGTGCGGAGAGCTGCCTGGCGTCACGCGGCTGCCGTGTAAACCACGAACATGCGAGCAGCGATGCTGGAGGCCAGGGAAACGCCAGGCACCGACAGGACACACTCCGCAACAAAAACGGGTCTGAGCAGCTGGTGCGGCGCAAGACCAAATTCTGCCTCGCGCTTGAAAAAGCCAGGGCTTCTGCCAGGCGGTAACAGTCCTCATTGGGGCAAATGTTATTAAGTAAATGCAAATTTGCTGATACTCATTTCCACGTGTGTGAACACTCACACGACTCTGGAATTGAGCGAGCAGCATGATCATGATTTTATTTTTTTTTTTCCATTTTTTTTGCTTCTATTCAGGGCTCCCTTGCAAAGAAAGTGCTTGGAGCTGTGCTCACAGATTGTCCGTCACACCTAAGTAGAAAGCACCTTCATTTACACCCAAAAAAAGCACATCCCAGCTCCAGAGCCCTTCCAGGACAGCCCTCATCCCTCTTGCTACTACCCCAGAACAAAATGTTGCACCTTCCCTGGCTGACCCTCACCTTGTCGCACAAGAAAGCCCCTTCCCCAAAGGGGTTCCCACACGTTTTTCACCCCGCTGTGCAGTGCCAGGTCGGCCGCCTGCCTACGCAGCCCCGAAGCAGTGCTGGCACAGGGCGGCACAGCTACAGCCGCCGAGGTCTCTTCTACTGCCCCTTGTTTTAGAGGGGAACAGAAGAGCGCAGAAAGGGCAGCCTTGCTGTCAATGAAACCAATACCTGAGAGGACGTGAACTGCAGGTCGTGCTGGACAAGTTATTTTTCGGCATCCTTTGTGTTTTGGGGAGCAGAGTAAAATCAAGCACTGAGAGTAGAGAGGGTTGGGAGGAGCAGTTCGTAACAGCTTTCTCAGGCCACATCTCACATCCATTTCAAGGTGTGTGCTGCAAAACATCACCTGCAGAATGGAGCGGGGATCACACAGAACTATGCAGATGAAGGAGAACACATGTAAGTGCACAAATATGCTACCAACCAACCAGGGATGATTTTTAAGAACGACACCCTTCTGTGGCCAAAACGATGCTACAGCCCGAGCTGAGGCTAAGCAGCACCACCACTGCATGTCAGGAACTACCTGCAGAGACGACAACGCTTTGTTATGTCACTACACAGGCACGTTACGCACAAAGCAAAGATCACAATCATGAGTTACACAAAAAAATGTTCTTTATTTTCTGGTTTGGGTTTTGGGTTTGTTTGGGGTTTTTTTTTTGGGGGGGGGGACGGGGACGGGACACGACATGCCCTGGCTGTTCCATGGGGAATCTGAGGGAGGGAGAACTCAAATCAGGAAATTTGCTGTACAAGATACAGGTCTGAGCTAGGCAATTTTTACATACAGATAATTTTTTTTTAAGAATTCCAGTTCCACACAAAGCATGGCTGAATGATCATGACTGAAACACAAATACAAAAAAAACCACCACCGCAAACTGCAGAAATGAGGCACCACTTTTGTAATACTGAAAATTCTCTGCCACTGGCAGTCATTAGGAAGTAGCAGTAAACATGTCCAAAGGTTTTTCAGGATGAAGAGCAACTACAACTGATGCTTTCAACATGAAAGTCAACTGTAAAACAACAGTTTCAGGTAAAGCGTTAAAATTAAATCTAACTGGGAAAGGAGTTCTATAACAATCAACGCTACATTAGCTCCTGGACTGATCTGAATTTCAACCTTTAATTAGAGAGCACATTAGGATGCCCACTATAGAAATAAGATTAAGTAGGGACATTTGGAAACAGCTTCATTATTCTTCCAGTATTTGTAGTGACACATTAGTAATTATGTCCACCTCTTTCTATTTCTTTACAGAAATATCAGTGTAAGCCACACAAAGACCCCACGCTACTGAACTGGCAGGACTCCAAATTCCGAACCTCCCTTTGGCTCAGTAAGGGCTTGGGAGCTGGCCTGCAAGAGAGGTGATGGGGACATCGTTGATATTTCTATCCAGAACAGGAAGAATGAATGCATGCTAATGAAATGAATGAATTTCCTCTCCTTGACAAAAAAAATCCTAAAAATTATTTTTAGGAATTTATTTGAAATGAGACTGGCCATATTGGGTCAGACAAGATACCTACAGAGCTCCACAACCCTGCTTGACTTCTGTCCCAAGGAGGTGCCTACGGAGCCTCAGAACAGGCAAGGGTGGACCGACAGGTCCAGCCTCCATGGACTATACAGCTGTTGGAGCAGGGACTTCCCGATCCATACCAAAACGACACTTTGTGCAGCGTGAGAAATACAGTAATAAAGTACAAGCCCCTATTTGCTCTCATGCAAACAATGAGCTTCTGAGCTGCTCACGGACTGAACGTTTGCCCTAGCGGCTCAGTCAGACAGATCCTGTTGCACCACGGCGTTTTCATCCTCACAAGGAGGACTGCAAGGATAGGGAATATGGCACCTTAAGTATATTACATGTGACATAAATGATTTAAGAACTCCAAATCAGCACAGTCTCCCCATGTTGCAAAGTTAAGATGCTGCCATGTTTCAAAAAGAAAAATTCTTACAAGGACAGGCATGACGAGCACACCAAAAAGGCCTACCTACGTGTAACATTGACCTTCGACGACAACCAGTGGTGGACACCTAGTGAAAACTAAGCATGCAGAGCATGGATGAAGCGGTGTTTTCCCCGATCCATAGCCTTCCCCAGGCTGCACTGCCCCTACCAATCACCCTGGCT
>NW_009649929.1:2086951-2105442 GCF_000708025.1 Charadrius vociferus
AGGAGAAGGTGAAAGGAGGGACAGAGAGAGGACAGGATAGTTTCACAGTGTCTCAATTTTCACATATACAATGAGACAAAAATTTTAAATGAACTTATTGGTATGAAAATCAATATATCAAGATACAAACTGCCTAGGAACGTGGGAATAAAACGTGAGCATTCGCCATACCACAAGGGCAGGTTAGGAGCGCTTTTGTTTTGCAGTACTCATTCCTACAATGCTGTTTACAAGAGACATTCTCCACACCCAGCTTACCACAGTCCGTCTGAAATCTGAGCAGCCTTCAAACAGACAAGGCATGGAAATGGGAGAATTAGAGAAAACAAAAAGGCTACCAATTAATTTTCATCTCTTACACATTGTTCTTGTTCAGCTGGGGAAAGGGAACCCTTCCAAGCGAGTTCAGAAATGCTGTAGCCCCCTTCATCCATTCCTGTCAAGTCCTCAGAAGAGAAGGCTGGAAAATGCTAACTACAGGTAATAAAGCAGAATCACTGAAATTTGTAAATCTGGAAATTCAGGGAAAAAAAAAAAAATATCTGTACACAATAATAATGAAAAAACGTATTTAGCACATGTGAGTGAGCAGGGAGTTCCTGACTGGAGGCCTGCTTTGCTCAAAAAATTCATGCTAGCGCACAATTGTTGTAAAACCTTTACACAGACGCAACAAACAGAACAGACTCTGGGACACGCGAAGGATAAAAATAGTGTCCTTACTCTGTTTTTTCATTGTGGAAAACACTCATACCTTTTTCTAAATTTAGAAATAGAAGTTCTTTCTCTTTATGCCCCTCTCCCTCTTTCATATTTTAAATTATGTATCATAGAAACTCAAAAGTAGCAGTATTTCTCTTTTTCAGATGAAAGATAACACACATTCTGTGACCCCCCGTGCTGCAATCCTTTCTGCGCCACAGCCAAAATGTAATAATAGAGCTCCAGCAGAGGTGTGAATTGCTTCCATTCATCCTCACCAAGTATTAACTTCATACACTGGTATTCATCATTCCACAGTCTACCTATTAGGATGGTTAGTTAATAGCCAGGCTAGTTAGGATAATACTCAAGGATTAAAAACAATAATGTTGTGATTTCCATAGCATTACAGGAATCAACTGTAAAATTAACACTGTCTTTCAGGTATTTTCTCAGTCACATTTTTTAAGATTACGCACACAATCCCAACTGCCTGTGTACAAGCAGACCTTTACAGTGCACAGCGAGACTCAGCTTTTTCAGGGGAAAGAGGAAAGAGCAAAAGCTTAGCAAATCTTTGCCAACTTTCCACACCTTCACAGATAATCTAAGTCTTCAGTGTTAAGTCTTACTGGTTAGAGTTTAAAATAAAGTGACTGCAGTGATTACAAGTATTACTCAATATTATGCTACAAGAGTGTATGATAAATGAGAAACAATTTCCATAAAATTTCTCATAAATATTCCTCCTAAATTCTAGTATCTGAAAAAAATGTCTAGTTCATTCACATGAATGTAAAGTCTCCAGTTTTCCTAACAAGTTTTGCTTCAGTCAGATATGAAAATTATTTCCTGATGTACAGCTGTCATTGCTTTCTCAAGGTACACTTTTATAAGGTAAATATTTAGCTTTTTACACTACTGCCAGAGATACACCTGGAGTGGCTGAACCCCTATAGTATAAGGAAACCCGTGAAACATGGCTGTTGGAGGGCAGCCACAGGCAGGAAGGTGGCTACATCTGGTTATCGAGCTAAACAAGCTGGGAGAACTGCAAGAACAAAGGCAAGATGGGGAGCCTCCACCATTAACGCTCATACAAGGCTGAGAAAGTCTGATCAATCCCTTGGTCAAAGGAGGCCAGAGACCTCTCAAGTTGGAGATATCCCCTATGTGCACACACACACTTTCACCTGCTGAAGCAAAACTGCTGAGCAAAGTGTGAGTTTTTATGAGAAAAATATGCAATCTAATGGCTGCTGCTGCTCAAAAAGGCAGTCCCACTCCCACCACCCCCTCACTTTTCTTGTCCCCTAGGTGAGCTCACTCAGTTCATTTTTTTGGCAGATAGCATGTCACATCTCCCGGTCATAGTGGTTTTCTGCTAATTAAACATGCTGACCAGGAGCCGCTGCCAGTGCCACAGAAGTAGTTGTGAACTTCTGGCCAGGAGTGGACATGCTGTTTCTGGTACTGACAAACTACTAAACGGCTCACCTTGTGTCACAAAACCTCTGCTAGAAACTTCAGGATAAAAATAACTGCAGTCTTTTCCATAAAATAGCGTACCAACTCCTGCAGAGTGAGGATCCTACCAAAAATTCTGAGTTAGTTCCCAGGCATCACCACACACATCTATTTCTATATTCAACTCATAAGTAGAAGAATATTCCCCAGGCAAAACGGATACCTGAGGCAGTACCAAGCTGCACCACGCCTTCACACCATCTATAAAAAATGAAAACTATCTTACGGATCCTGAGAGAGCCAAGTGATCTGTTGGCATCCGAAATTCTAGTTTGTCAGCGCAGGAATACAGGTGGTGATTCCAACTCTACTATTTTCTATTCCTCCCTCTTAAACAGGTAAGGACCAAGTACATTCAATCAGGGTTATGTTAAAGTTGGTACATCAGCGTTTTCCAAATGCTAAGTGACATAATTAAAAAGGTTAATAGCACAGACCCAATGCTAAGAAGTTAGAAATGCCGGGCTCTGGGGCATCTCCCCTATCTCAACTGATAAAACATAGGTCAACATATTAACAGAACTGTCTCAGCAGGACTTTCTAGCAATGGTAAAGTGATTTGCTAACTGTGCACTTTATGAACAGAAAAATGTATTTAAATGTCACTTACTAGCTGATTTCATTACTTTGCTATGTTTCACTTGTGTCTTATTCCACTTCTCAGATGTAAAAGTGCTAAGTTAAATTAAAAGAAATATGCATCTGGAAATAATGAAGAACTTTCCCAATCTCTAAGTCTTGCCATTTGAGGCTGAGGTCTAATTTCTTAACTTTACACAAGCCACTTCGGTGGAGGCTTAGCTTCATTAGGGCATAGAGTCTCTGAAGAAATTAGGCTTTTTTAAAGACATCAGATTGCATCTGATAGAAACAAATTTTAAAAACCTTACCATGATATCATCCACTGCCTTCATTCTACTAATATGATGAACTTTTGTGGTGGGCACTCGATACCATATTTAGCAGAGCCCAGTTGGTGTTGAAAATTGCCTTAGCATTTCATTTAGTCAAAAGGAAAGGGAATTATGAAAAGGTACATGGAAGTTTAGAAATCTAAGATAAAATCAGGGTTCCGTAATCATAAAGTTTCCTTTGTCTTCAGCAGAGGCAGAATTTCACCTTTCAACCCCAAACCTCCTCTGACACACAACAGTACATAAAATATAGAAACACTCTATTTCAAATACGAAACAATTGTAAAAATGGGAAGAAGACAGAAAAAGAAAAAAATTCTTTCACTGCAAGGAATACTGAGGTACACTGAATAATATTCAAAAGCAGATATTAATTAAAAAATGTCTCTTATTAACTGCAAAATGGAAATACTTCCCCATGCTACTAAAACACTATTATGCTAGTTGGGCAAAGCCTTCTACTTTAAAAATCACTTCAGCATGATTCAAGTACACTGAGGTATAAAAACGGTATTTAAAGAAACAATTAACAAATATTATCATGATGTGCCCATTAAACTGGGCTAAGGCAGTTGGCTTCTGGATCCATGTTAGGATGTATTAGGGTAAACATTTGGAATCAGGAAGTTCTTAATACGAACTGGCTGAAATTGGAAATTATTCAAGCAATAGAAGTCTTCCACAGCTTAGGATAACGTATGTGTTATCCTAAATGCACGCATCATGATATGCACATCATGATTGATGTAACATCTACCCATCTCATTGTCTTTAAAACAGAAGTTATTTCAAGGTTCTGCTTTTGTTCACCATGTGCACTAAACCATTTTTGCATTGCAAAATTCTCAAGAGGTCTTTTTACCCATCATAATTACCTCATTAAAAACTAATATTTTAGAATGGCAAAGACTAATTGTCCAGTAACTGAAAAGAGTGACTCAAGGAACATCACTAATGCAGTTAAAATAGAGCGTTATTTCTTCCATAGACAGCTTTGGTCAGTGTTTCCTTTAGGATGTCCAGCATTCATTTCAGCAGTTTTGACATGTCTCTGGTTCTTGCTGTCCTTCTGAAGCTCAGTTCAGACAATGACAACAGGCTGTTATTGATTAATCCAATTGAAAATTATTAGAACTAAACTGAGAAGGCCAACACAAATGCCAAAAATAACCAATGCACATGCCTGTGAAGAAAGAAAAGCAAAAATTAATGTTTTACCGAAGGAAGGATTTTACATTTCCAAGGCTTGTAACTAATAACAAAAAACCCTTTAAGAACAGGTCTAAATAGTGTCTTTTAAAATAATCTTTAATGTTTCAAATTACTCAGTCTTCAAACACAACGTATCTGCTTAGAGGGAAACTAAACTAAGCCTGCTCTGGGATATTTTAATTGGGAACTCTCAGAGCAGTCTGGTTTGCTTGATCACACTATCCATCTGCAAAAAAAAAAAAAAAAATTGCCCTTTACAACTCTGAACGAATTAAGAAACTGAGTTTGTATTTTACTCAAAATATAATGCAAGTTACAATGGACTCTTTACATTTTTGAACCAGATTATAATAAAACCACAGTTCAAGTGACAGTAGATTGCTGATTTATAACAAAGCCCCACATCTGTTGGAACTAGTCATGATTTTAAATGGGCAGAGAGCATCATTATTCAATTTCCTTTCCGATTCCCTATTTTGTCAATACAAGAGCAGCCCTATGAATCATAAGAATGGCAGAAGGACTATGTATAAACAGTTGTCAGCATTTTAGCTACTGTCATGGAGTTGCTCTGCTGAGCAGTGGTTAAAATGAAGACAAGTTACAGTGCAAAATGCAGGCTGCTGCACAAATTCCAACTAGAACTTAACCTACTACACTAAAAGAGAAACCATGAAGAGGAGGAAAAAAAAAAAAAAAAGAAAGGGAAAAAAAAGTTGGTTTTGAGAAGGCTGACATAGAAAACAAGCATAAACACTGTTTCACTTAAATGCAGTTTGGCTTTGTTCCAGCTCCCCAGACAACATCAGAGTGATGCATAAAAACTGAGGAGAAATTGGATTAAAAGTCAACATCTGAAAACTATAGGGAAAAGCATGTATTCAGATCAATAGTCCGGCATGCGGACATACTGCTACTCAAAAATCTGTTGTGAAGATGACTAGATCTATCATGAAGGATAAAAGAAAATGCTCACAGTTTTTGTGGACTGCAATGAAAACAGGAACTTTGCCCCTTGGGTTATGTGCTCTACAGTGTATTAAGATGCATCTAAAATGGGGCTGTTTAAATATAATTAGCACATATGAATAAAAAGCATACCCCAAGTTTCTGTGGTGATAAAAAGTCCTCTCTGCTAAGTTTAAGATAAAATAGTCCAGGATATACAAAAAGCAAACATGTTGATGTAGTTGAACCTTTAAAAAACAGAAAGTAAGATTTTACTTAGTGCAAGATTGAAGTATATTAGTTTATCGTAATACTGATTTTTTTGAAGAAAAGTTTTAAAAAAAACCCCAACAACGAAAACAAACTTACCAACTACTCCAAATACATTTTTAATGTCTGGCACGTACATTGCAAACAGAACAACGATTGTATTCAGTGTTAAAGTGACAACGATATGGCAAATCCACGACGCAGGAAGATGAGAGCAAAATACCATCAATACAGCTTTCCTTGCCTACATAATATGAAGAGAAACATTGCATGGGTAAATACATACAAATACCTATATTTTACCTTACCTCAATTTCATAAATTTAAGAATTACATCATTCCAGATGTGAAAGAACATTTTAAAGATCAAAAAGCAAAAAATTTAGTAATAGCTAAATATTTTGTCTTTCTGTAACACAGAGTTTAGTTTAGTATTAAAGCACTATCTATCACGTTGCCGTTAGTCTTAAGGAAGTACTCCTTCTTTGCAGGGACAAAAGAAGATCTGGGGGATAATGCTTTGTGTCTTTGAGCATGCTTGGTAGCAAATGTCAGCATGTTGTCAACTGATATGTAATCTATACACTACTTCTACATAGACAGTTTTGCATAAGCAATTTTTTGGGGTCCTAGCTAAATGAATTTTCACTGCTACCATAGTACTGATAAACTAAAGTAGGGCTTTAGATGAAATAGGTCAATATGTGTTTTTAATTTACAATTAAATTGAGCTTTCAAGTATAAGTGTGCTTGTGTGTGGGTGCGTGCATGTAGAAAGGAAAAACCAAGTCAGCAAAACTCAATTTAAGAGGGGAAAAAAAGAATCAAACTAAATAAACTTTAGAAGTTCTGAATACTCTAAATTAAAAACAATGCTGTGGGCTAGTTTTAATCTGAAATCTGTCTCAAGAGCACAAATTAGCTTAGTGGTTAGTTGTTATTTTGGAGCTCTCATGGAACATATGCAAATATGTGGTCTTTGATCAATCACTTGACAAGTGAATAAGATACACAAGACGAGATGTGACTCAAATATTGCAGTCTGCAAAGCATTAGCGTTACCAATGCTTATGCCAGCTTCAAAACGCTTAGGAGTACTTACTGGGAAATGGATTAGAGGGACTGTCAAAAGCACAGCAAACAGTATGGCTACTTTAACAGTCATGATGACAGTATCATGTGGCAGGTACCTGCTGTAGCCTTGTAGCAATTCAGAGTCCACTTTGTCTGAAAACCAGAAAAATTAATTGCTTTGTTAATCAGTTGAGAACCAAGATAATTAGCAACGCATACTAAGCTTACATTCAAATTGATCAATTTTCTTGTGTCTAATGCAGAATGGAGGGGGGTTGCAGATACAGGTCACTTTGGCACTACTGATACAATAGGATACATAATCTCAAGAAAATTGAAAAAACTTCAGGAGGCAAGTCTCTGTAGAGACACTATTCAAGGCAGAAGTGGGGCAAAAAGTGACGAATCAGTGATGAGTCCTTCACCTTTGACTTTTGCCCTTTTAAGGTGAACATTTTCACTAAGTTAACAGCAAAAGTCAGAGCCCTGAAAGAGGTCTGCTGCCGTGACTTTTTTTTTTACTGGCATACCTTGACTCTCTGCTTTTTTGGACTTCAGAACGGACCAAAATTTCCACCAAAGTCCAGTCGCTGTATGAAGTTTCAAACTCACAGAAAACAGAATAAACCGTGTGAACCACAGAAATATGAAGCACGTCTCATTTCAACGAGGGAAGTCTTTTTTTGTTTTCAATTTAAAACAAAAGGTTTTACATTTTCTCGGACTGGTGTTTTAGGAACAGGGAACAGACTCTCTTTATTTAAAGAAATAAGTTAATTAGAGAAATAAGTTAACAAGACAACCAAATAGTGAAAAAAGGAGAAGAAGCTTGCAAGGGGGGGGGGGGGGAGGGGAATCTCTTACAGACATACACTGTTGGTTCCAGTGTTTTATGCTCTTGAGTCTAGGAGGTACTAAAAAAAAAAAACAGGCTTGCAGAAAACCAGAAGTGTTCCCAGTGAAACTGACTAAAAGACTACGGTCAAGACAGGGTCTTGTCCCAAAGAAATCATGACAGTGAAGGTAACAGGAACCGGGACGGTTTCTAGGACTACTACCGGTTTTCTTTTTTTTGTTGTTGTTGTTTTGGGTTTTTTTTTCTCTTCTTCTTGAGATTTCATCTGGAGTCAGATCTTTATCTGACACTGCCTGCTGAATCTCTCAGAGTGGCACTCAAAATTATATTTTCCTACAAACCACATGGGAGACAGTCAGGAAAGAGTAATAGTGGCCTATACACTATTAGGGGTTTCAGGACTCCCCATATAATTTTTCAAAGCATTCTGAGTGTCAAGGGAATATTTTCAGACAGTTATGGTCAGACATACACTTATACTTGGGGAAAAATGTGCAAAATTCCCCAGAAATCTGGAATTATTAGCTGCTGAAAGCCAATATTCTTGGTGCTTTGTCAGACACTATCTCAACCCCATGATCAAGAAATATAAAACACCCTGAAAGGAGAGGAAATCCTAATCAGAACACCTTTGTCTTACTGCCTTACTGTCCCTTATAAGAATTTTTATTCATTTCAATCAACACAGGTTAGCATGATCATCTCATAAAAAGGGTGAGTTTTCAGAAGATATTAGAAGAATCCTCATAGATGACTGTGATGCATTTATGTGACGGCATTTGTATGAAACTACTCCAGAAGACAGATCACCAAGTAGAGGCGATTCAATTTGATAATGTGTGTTATGTGAGCAAAACACACCATAACACAAATTTACAGCAGGATACCCAGAGCCATATGACACTTCTTAGAAAAGGCACAAAACTGCGATGTTACATGACGGGATACTAAAATTGCTGTACGAAATAGACGCCCACCTATTTCTGCCAAGGTTATGATGGAACCTTAAAAAAAGGCCACTATATAGATAAGGGTTCTGAAATCTTTCTGTGTACTTGGGAAATGCAAGAATACCAGACAGATGAAGTCATCTATGTTTAAACTCAACTAAAAAAACTGTACCCAGAGTATTCAAAAGTCCAAATGCAGAGTTATTAAATTGGTACTGAAGCACACTGCCATGTAAACTCTACAGCAAATGAAAATGAAGGATGTCTGTAGAATTTGGTAGGGCATCATACCCCACCCACTCTTCTGTTTGGTAAATAAAAAGGTATATTTACTTCATCAAGCACTACTTCAACAACATCTCTAAGAAATGTGCATTTCTTGGTCCAGTTCATGTATCAAACAGATACGATCTCTGGCTCAGGACTGCATGCAACGCTAATTACTGAAGACCAGAAGCATGTGCTAGGAAGCCCAACTCAAAGCTTATAGTTTTAAATTTTTAAACCCTTCCCTAGTTTTTTGTCATTGCCCTCCACTGAAGTCAAGACACAAAACTTGATGGGTGCTTTCTCTGATTCAGACCTTCCAATTTTCTTATGTTGTCAATTTTTTTTCCATAGTCCTCTAGTTTCTCTTTACATTACACAGAACCAAAGGTATCATGAAGAAGTCACTTTGCGCAGCCCTTTAAAATAAAGCTTTCCTAAACTAGATGATTCACGTGAAAAAAAAATGTCTACTTCAAGCAGATTTCTAGTGAAACAGCTAGTATTAGTTCCAATTAATTTGTAAAAATACAAAAACAAAACAAAGAAGCCGTACATGCTTTGTACCCAAGCTGTATTGGACAGGGAAAACATGCTGTAAACCTTCATACCTGCCTAACATTAGGGCTGGCTTGCTGTGTGTCAGATTCTCCTTATAAAAGGCAACCACCTCAGTGCTACTCAGAGACTACAAATCAAATGTGTTGGGCTATCACAGGGTTAAGAACTGATAAATCTTGCCAGAAGACAGAGCCTTAGAACAGACCTTTCAAACTTGTTGGACAAGCAGACTATTATCAGATCTCAAAATTTCTCACAGACCATGATAAATCCGTTCCCAGATTTTAAGTGAAAACATTATGCGGTCCAACATATAGTGGCAATCAGCAGTCTAATTACATAGCATTAGAGAACATCAACAGCTCATCAACTACAGTGTAGGGACCAATATCTTGTCTGTATAGCATTTTAGCACATAAACCCTGCAAAGTTTAGTGATGTTACACATTGAGAAGTCAATGATATTGTAATACTTGGCATTCTTAGGCATATTAAGTCTTCACAGGAACATGATTTCTGAGGATTCCGGTGTATGAATGCACACACAAGCCTGAAGTACTCCAGACAGAATGCATTTACCATTTATTATTAGCTTTAATTTTAAACAATACTTGAAGAATATACTTACCATAAAAAGTCAGGTACCCAAACAGAGCAGACATAAAGTAAATTAGGAAACTCAGACCAATTCCTGTGACAGTTACATTCTGCATTCTACTTTTGGATGGACTAAAACACAAAAAGAAACCCCAGAAAATTAGTGTTTCTTAATCTGTATTGTGGACTATTAAACACAATGCAATCTACATTAAAAAGAAAACAAACCAAAACAAAAAACAACCAAACCTGCATCTTGCCTTTCATAAGAAAGCATCCACTTAATTTATGGCCACAGAGTATTTGCTGAGGTCTGTGCTGTCAGCAACGTTTAGGATTTTTAAAAGTATTTTTAATCTGGTAATTAAAGGGCACTTTTCATGCAGACAACTAACATTGTCCCCATCTTGTAGAGAATTTAGACATACCAGAGTATTTTTTAATTCAAAATTCTGATTTATACAGGATGATATATATTCAGAGACAGGAACAGAATCTGGGTCAAAAAAAACCCACTGAATCACATGTGGTCAAATGCAGATTCAGTTACAGCAATAAAAATTAACTAGTAAGTACCTTAGCAAATGACCTTTTTGCTCCAGATTGTCCAGGCCAGGACAATGTACTGACATTGATGATGGAACCATTATTTGCTACTTTTCTCTCCTGTAAGAGAGGAAAAGCCAGTACAGACTAAAACTGTACATTTCCCAGAAAGATGAAAGCCACTTAGTTTGCACTGTTTGATGGCATTTTTCAAGATTGACTTAGGGAAAATATTACAGAAATACTATAATTATATTTTAATATTGCATGTGTTTTCATACATTACCTTCGGAGCTCACAATAGATGGGTAAGACTGAGGTATGGCAGAGAAAAGAGAAGGCCATAGTTGGTATTGCGTAAGCACTCTAAAATAGAAGAGAAACATCTTCTAAGTTGTTTGTTATTACAGATGGTTGGAAAAATATCTGGATGAATTCAGAACTCAATTCAAGCATTGGAAGTTAGTGGCAATCTTTCCACATTAATGTTTTGAGATAAATCTCCACAACGCAGAATGGCGTCTCTGAATCATTCCACAAAAAATGGACCTTTTCAACTAGTATCTCTTCAAGTGGTGGTCATAGCTTACTATTTCATGACCAGGGAAAGTCTATAAGCCAACAACTAAAAGATTATTTTATACCTATATTGACGCCAAGTACTTACATAAAAAGAGTAGGATTTGGCCCAGAGTCAGTGTACCATTCATGAAATTTTCTAAATTCTAATAGCCATAGCTACTGGCAATTTACGGGTTCCTTCATCCTGACTTCACTATTTTCTTATTACGCCTTCACAAAAATTTGGATACAGCATCCAGAAAATATAACATGCTTTGGCATCTAAAATTTTAAGACAGTTATACAATTAAAGTTGCAACCACACGATTAATGGTATATTATTCCAAAAATTTGTAATAGAAGAGATGAATCATCTAGTAGAGCTTACTTCAATTGCCAAGTGAAATAAGATGAACTATAACAAACACTTTTGTGCTGACATAATCAGGCCCATACTGGTAAAAATACGTCACTTTCTACTGATAAAATTGAAATGGAAAAAGAAGTAGAAATGAGTCCCAAGATTCTTCAAAGCACATAAGGCCAAAATCTCACAGTAGATGTTTCTGGTCAAAGCAAAATTTCTCCTTTGATCTACAGATAACATTGGTCCCATGTTTGCATTGCCCAAGTTTTTTTTTCCCCCTCTTTTTCTTGGGAGGGTGGGGGTGGATTTTGTTTTTTCAGACAAATGCAACCAACTGCGTCTGTCCTAAATTCCACTATGCTACAGGCCTATCCCAGATTTATTCTTCCCTTTTTCCCTTCCTCTTCATCCCACAGAGACTAGAGTTCTATGTGACACTTCCTCTCCTGCAAGCCTTGATGGGTGGTGACAAGATTTAAATGCCACATTAATTAATAAATACCAGAGCTGGCATCCAGTGAAATGCACAAGATTGCATTAGGCGTGAAGAATTAGCTTCAGGTAAGAAAAAACTAAGGTTAGGTCCAGGCAGTTTCAGGAAACCTGTTCTACCTCGCAAGGAACTAAAAGTGTGCATACAGCCAAGTGGCACTGACTTCCAGCTGAGGGCATATTAAATTGGCTTGATCCAACTGCACCATAAGGCTGACCACCGCTGCATCTGTTATACTTTATACTTTGGTCATATTTGCAAAATGTTTTCATAAATGCTGCCTTGGACAGCCAGCCTTCATATAAAAAAGAAAGAGTGAGACTGGATAACACTTGGCAACAGGTATAGGAAATATTTCAGCAGCCTATAACTAGTTTTACAGAAGAATAGCTTACCCTGGATAGAGTTTAAACCTCAATTCTTTAAAAACCACTCCCTCCCCCCTTTAAGTTTGCGTATTGTTAATAGAGATTACCTCTTTTGAAAGATGAAAGAGCTTTGCTTTACAATCCCCAGTAGAATTTGAAACCTGTAAGACACACATGCAAAAAAATGGCATAATGAAAGAATAAGCCCAAACCACAGACATGAAACTTTTTCGTTTCTGTGATGATTAAGAAAAGTAGGAATTTAAATTACAAGTCATTCTGAAAGTGTTAATGTAAAAAAAGCACTACAGTTACTAATAAAATTAGAAGAACTTTGAAACAGCATGCACTTTACCTGCAGAGTCTCTATGGCACTATTTAGAGGTAGAGGACAAGGGATCGACCATTTCTTTATCATAATCTGCAAAGAGAGCACATATAATGTATGAATGATACTGTAAGAAGCACTTTAAATTTACATATACGTAGGTAAAATATCAGACTGTTGGTATACAAAGCAGGGAGCTACGCCCATAGTAAATGAACAGGCTTGTCTGGTAGACAGGCCACAAGAAGGAGATTTGACAGCAAAACTTGTCAGTGCCATTCCATACAGCTGCTCACTATGCACAGCTGGCAGCCTTATGGAGTGCCTATCTGGAGGTGGTGCACCGAAATGAGCTCTGACATTAACTGAAATACAACCAGCGCTCCGCATTCACTCTCTCCGTGCTCCACACTAACTGCCTCCCATACAGAATAGCTGCTGTGTTAGCTATAACAGAGATAGAGCAGAGCCTAGGGCTAATCTTAAAAGGCAGAAACATATGGTTTGGACTAGAAAGCAAAGGAAAAACAATAAATGCAATTATTGTCCCAGAATGTCATTGGGGCTTTAGCTACACCCCGCTGGTTTAGGGACTGCCAAGGAACAGGGCCGAAAATCAAAGGGAAATTAAAATAAGAAGTGTTACCTCCTTTTTCAGGAGCCTAGTTTAAAATGATAGTTGCATTGCTCTCCTCACCCTAATTAATTTCCTATTGTAGTTGTCTGGCTTTAGAGGTTATAATTCTTTTGAAGCCTAGAGCAAATAATTAAAAACTTAATTAAAGACTCAGATTCGCAAGAAGAATAACATGGAAGAGAGCACTTCTCTTGGCTCAGAGAACTACTTTTTGCTTGCAGCCAAGTGGTGTTTTCCCAGAGGATAAGGATTAGATGCTCCCTCTTGTCACCAGTGCCAGGAGAAACAAACAAATGCTACCTCCGGACAAAATGTGGGGAAAGGAAACTGTGGGTACACAGCACGCCGAGTCCATTGTGGCAATAACATGTCTTAAATTGCGTGACTAAGAACAACTCACAACAACTCAAGGTATGGAACTAGGTAGTAGCTTGCACAACAGCAGTCTGCAAACTTTGTGAAAAAGGATTATCAATGGAAATCCTCCAACTGTGTTTCTGACACTACACTAGCACTGCTTTATACCAGGCGATCTGTTCTTACCCATTTATTGATTGGCCAAACTGCCTCCCTGTGTGCAAGGTGAACTGCAACTTCATCTCAGGAAGGGTGTAAGAAGGGACAAGAACATGCTGGTAGCACATCGAGAAGTTCAACCAAAGAGTAAGCAAGGAAGAAGGAGGAAAGGACCAAACACCAAAATGTAACTTGGGCCTGTATCGTACATATGCATGTACATACACATATGCATGACTCTGTCATATGGGTCACCTCTGCTTCATGTCCTTCTTGCACACTAAGCAGCGAGAAGCTACGAGCTGAGACACAACTGCTGCAATCGTGGATGCATGGCTGTGCCATCTCCCCAGGAAGCCCAAGCTTGCAGGCTAGCTGAAGACATTTATGAGGCTGAGCAAGAAGGCAAAATATATTTTCAAGGAGATCTCTGTATTTAAAAGCACCCAGATAGGGAAAATAAAGGAGACACTTTGAAAGCTCCAAAGTAGAAGGCTTTGAGGGAGCTCTGGCTAAGGCTAGAATTGGCTTCCTGAGCAATGAAACAGGGGGTGAAGCTAAAGGGCAAGCTTTGGGGAAAATAAAGTGTGCCTGGCAGTGGTGGGGGCAGGGTTTCCTGCAAGCTAAAGAGCAAAGATATATATATAAACATTTCAGAGGGAGGACAAGACAAGCCAAACCTAAAAAGCTGAAGAACATTTTTCTAAAATGAAATTAATACAGATTAAGAACAGACTGAAATGGAAATAAAAGGAGACAAAATAAAACATGCTAAGTGCATTTAAAATCCGTAATTATATTTCCCACCTGCTTAATTATTCAAATCTGTTTGGGTTTTCAATTGCAGCCTACCCTGTATTTCTAATGAGGTCCCCGCAACAGGAAGAGATTTTTAAGTTGGCAGCACAGCCCAGTTAGCTGAGCAGTCATGCAAACAGCACAATCTTCCTCTGGAACTTTAAACCTATTTCATAGAAATGTTGTCTGTTGAGTATAACAAACATTTGGTTTTCAGTGAAAAAAAATAAAACCTAAAGAGAGGTTGCAGTGGAAATAGGGTATTTTAAATCCACAACAAAAGCATTGCTAAAAAATAAAGTTGGAGGCTCAAACTGTTCTAACATTCTTAGAGATGTTGCTTTTTTGTATCCTGCGGAGGGAAAACAGGAATCCCTTTATTCCAGCAGTACTGACAGCACTCAGCAAAAAGGGGCTCTGTGTATAACATCAATTCATTACATATGGCAGGTTCCCAATCTGCATCACATTTTGTTCTGGGAACATAAACAAGAGATTTAGGAAAATACCACCAGGAATCATTAACACCTTTGTTGAACAAGCTACCAATAGGGCTGTCTCCGAAAAAAACAAACAAACAAACAAAAAAAACCCAAGAAAAATCTGCCTTTACTCTTCACCAATACTCAATATAGCAAGAGGAGAGGCAATTAAAAGAAAAAGTTTAATGATCACATAAAATTTCTTTTCACTTAGGATTCAAGTCAGCAAAGTATTCAACAATCAGAGACAAAAGTGCTCAGGACCTCACAGAACCTGGCTTTGAATTAACAGTTACATATATTTGTTCTTCTCCCAGATCAGCTCGTCTCAGTGCTTTCACTTTTTTCCAAGTAAGGACTATAACCAGGATATTAACTTTAAAGAAAAAGACAGAAGCACAGAGGAGATATGCGACCTGCCAAAGCCCCACAGCAGAGCACAGAGAACAAAGAGTAGCCTCTAGACTTTATGCTCAGTGCACTCACTAGACCATACTGACCAAGACATATGCTGTCTATTGTACCTATCTTTTCTGCAGGCTGTATTAAATCTGTGGCTTGCTGGCAAAAAGCTGAACAGATGGTATGCACTTGAAAATGCACAGAATTATTGTATATGCAAAATATAATTGTATTACTTCCATATGACTACCCCAGTTTTCTTCTGGAACGAATTAAAACATATCTGCTATACAGAAATTAACATTGTGCAAACTAAAACACCATTTCAACAGCGCATATCACCCACTTCAAAGCCATTAGATATGAGAACTAAACCACAGTTAATGCCTTTGAGTTTCAGTGCCTAAAGAAGTCAGAGAACATATTCTGTGAAGAGTATTAGTTTTCTTTAAATATCCATAACAGCTTTTAAAAATTGTGACCTCAATTAGATTTACTGTGGCTGCTTCTTTGTCACTTAACAAAGAGTAAGCATACAAATCAACCATTTCATAAGAAATCCAGTAGTGTACTCCTTCGTTTATATTTTCTACCTACTTTTTTTGACAGAGAATCAAAACTAAATGCTAGCTTAAATCATCCCAGCTTGACATGTCTTCACGCAAGTCTTGCTTACACACTTGCCTCTTCTGAGCCCAAAATTTTTTTCGAATGCATCCACCCATTACAACAACTTTCTTCAGACACATATACGCATTCCCATTGAAATACAGGAGATGAACTTGTTTTCAAACTCTTGCAACTACCTTCAGCCAAAGGCCTATTTCAGAATTAGTTAGTGCTTTTTCTTCTCCTTTTTTTTTTCTTTTTAAGATAAATTTTAGGAGAGAGGTCAAAAGTTAAGGTAATTTATAAATATTGCAAATGAATTTCCATTAGCTCCAGAGAGGCTGTGGCTGCTCCTCAATGCTCAGCTTAGGAAGAATACTTCCCAAGGTCCTACAAACACTGCAATTCCCCAGGGATACCCTAGGGAGATGTTTTGACAGCTTTGAAGTTCGGTTTTATCACATGGTTTAGTTCCTAATGGATTGCCTTGGTCTCCTGGATGGCATGTTTGTTCAACTTGCCTTCAACTCTGTTTATCCTTTTGTAAAACAGGTATTAAATGCAAGTCAGTGCAAGCCAGAATGACAGGGGAGAGGGGGAACGTTTTACCAGGCTCCCAAGTAAGATTCTTGTTTCTATACCTAGATGACAGAGTGCGAGTTGCTTGGTTGTACTATGTATTACACATGTGCATTAACACACTTTTTCCCTGTAAAAAGAAAAATAGTGCAACTTAAAGGCACGTTTTCCCTCTTAGATCTGCCTAGCAGGTCTCACTTTTGATATTTGGAAACATCTACTTCACAGGGGCCTTGAGAGGGTGAACATCAGGGTCAAAAACCCCCATATGGCTCAGAGAAAAGAACTTTTCCTTTCAGCGGGAGAGGAGAATAAGGTCATTGACGTATTAATGAATCTTGTAAACTGCCTTAATGAAGTTCTAGTTTTCTTTGCCTTTTTTTGAACTCTGTCACTCCATTATACATGTAAATTTAATTTATTTGGAGTATATTAAATTTTCCTCTGCACTAGTTGCAGTAAGTAATCATTAGAAGCTAAGAAAACAGAATTCCAGTCCATTACTGGTAGGGAAACAAAAGTATATGTGCCAGCTCCCTTCACTGCACTGTCAGCAAAACAAAAATATTGTTACATTTACCAGTCCAAAATATAATTATTTTAAATCTTTTCACATGCTTGAAAGTTCATATACATTTCCACGCCTCAGCAAAACAAAAGTAATCTGTCCAAGCAAGCACATACTGAACTTAAGGAAAACTAGATTTCATGTAAAAGTTAAGGGGGAGGGGAAGACAATTCATTTCAAAACGGGCTTACGAAAACATTCAAACAATAAGAAAAAAAAAATAGATAAGCTGTACACAGATTTTTAACTTACCACAAGAGCAAAGTACACCATAAAGAAAAATGATAAACTACTTGTGTAGCCAAGAAAGCCTGTAAAATAACAGTAAAAATAAAAGAGAATTTATAAGGAAAGTGATCCTAATGTACAGCTAAAGCTTTACATTTTAGGCATGTTTTCTATTACAGTGCTTGGTATCTGGGGCTTAGGACTCAGAATAACAACATTCCAACTGCCTGTCACAGATCATTTATGTAGTTTTGTAGGGCAGAATTAGAACTGGCTTACCACTAATGGCATGCTGTAAGTAAATGCAGCTCTTTAATGTTCTGCTGTAAAGATTTTATTTTAGTATTGCAGACAAAATACTACTGCAACCCAAGTAATAGGTTAACTAGGCAGGGCTGGAAGGCAGAACACACTACAACAACTTAAGTAATCCCCACCATCACCAGCCCCCTGCCAGTTAAAATAAATAAATAACCCATTACGGTTTTAAAGTCTTCAATAGTAATTGCTACTAAAGTAGAATAATATTCGCTTCTCTCCTTTAATTACTCACCAATTTTAGGAAGAAGCGCAAGAGGAAAAACAATGCAGACTGAAGTAATCAGTAGCAGCAGCCTCCCATCGAGGTACCAAGACCTGTTGGAAAATCTATTTACGATTGATACAAAGCTCAAGAGTCCTGAAAAATATGTTCTACTTTAAACTGTGATCTTAGACAAAATAACCACTACAACAAGAAAAATAGTTTCCGGTCTCACATGCTATATATATGAATTTCTATCCCTAGTTTCTATATTGTGCCATAAAATCGAGCTCCCAGATAACGAGGAAGCAAAGCACCATCCCATAACACACCAGCCACTGCAGGCAATGTTGCATAGGCAAGTGTCAGCATGGGTCACGGGTCTGATGTGTTATTTCTCAGCAGCTCAATATGCACATCCCTGCCTTTATTCAAAGCAATGATCAGAGGGCAAGGGTATTTCATACTCTACAGATTTCCAATAGAAGTACTTCCATAGTACGCTACATATATCTTGAATTGGATTACACCGAGTTGCATATTTACATAACTGGAAGAAACGGCAACATTAATTCCCACTTACTGCTGAACTTCCCTTCCAGTTTATA
>NW_009649929.1:2105480-2132086 GCF_000708025.1 Charadrius vociferus
AGCTAAGCTACCCAACTGACTTGTTTGGAAATGCAGTTATGTTTTCTAAACATACCAACTCTCTCTTCTGCCCAAGTTCCATTACACCTATCATCACAGGGTTTGAGTAACAGAAGAAACAACAAGTAAATCAACTTTCAGTTAATTTGAAATTATGTTTGCTGTCCAGAGGTGATACAAGAAAGAACAGCAATAAAGAGGACTTTTTTATCTTTAACTTTGCAGAAAGTGATCACTCATTCTTAGCATATAGCCACTCAAGAATTAAAGGACAGAAGGGATGGAAATTATGATAATGAAATCTGCTTTAATGTTTAAACATAAAACTATGCATATAAAAAAAAAACATTGTAGAGGCATATGAAGTCTTAATGCACTTAAAATCTATTCAAAGTATCAAAATCTCACCTCCAAACTGAGGAAAGTACAGATGGATAAGTTGTTAAGAAACAGAAACATCTTGAGGGTGGCTTCCCCTAACTTGGCAATAACCATATCCTGTACTGATAAACATCTTGCACATCACCCTCCAACTTTACTACCTATAAACACCTTGGCCTTTGACCTTCAAGTTTATTTAGTCCAGGATATGGTTAGCACCTAATAAACAGGCAGCACCACAAGTTATCATACGAAAAGTAGCATAACACCTGTGTTAAAGAAAAATTACCATATACATATGTTAACTACTGTCGTGCATCATGGACAACCGCTAGTGTCACTTGTTTGAAGAAAAAAAAGAAAAAAAAAGATAATATAAACGAACAGAGAATTTTCAAGGTTGAGGGCATCTCCACCATATCAAAAGAAAAGTAACACTTAAGTGACAATGTCTATATTAAAAATTACTCAAAATACATCACTCTTCAAAAAAATGTATTACTAGCCTAGGTCTGCTACTGCTACGGTGAAGAAGCAACTTTGCCAAGATCCCTGCTGTAGCCTTCTTCACGTTGTTATCATTCAGCCTTCACATATTTTTAAACTTTTTCCTTCTTTCTAGTATGGTGGATGATCAGATTAGGAGGAACAGTATCATAGCAGTAGGCAAAAGTAAAATGAATGCTGTAGTATGTGTACATCTGCGACCTCTGTTTTAAATCTCCCAATTCTACGCATGCAGCAAATCCACAGTTGCCATCGTAGCTCACAAGCTCAGCAGGACAGAGAAAAAAAATTTTGGTTACTTTGTGGTAAATGAAAAAACATTTGTGAGGGAGGGAGGAAAAGAGAGAGGAAAACTGCAATGACGTGATGGGAAGGAGAAAAAATAATTTTGTAAAATGCTTCATTTGGAATACCAATTCTTATATTTAAAAAGATCTCAAAAAACTGAGTAGTGGACCATTTACTGGTTATCAAAAACCACGTCCATTCTTTCTCAAAATACTGTTGTAGAAATACACTTATTTTCCAAAGGCAGAATAGATGTTTTGCTATACCCTTTAAAATCAGTTTGATCTGCAAATTTAATCCTGTATGATAAAAGTGTTCCAAATATGAAATATGGAATATAAATCCTTGACTCTACTGAAAATGCTTTGGCATGCAGATGTTCCTCCTCCCTCCCCCGTATTTTAACTAAAAGCAGACATTTATAAATCGCTTTAATTTCATTCCTGAATGCAACAGGACAAGAGATTCATATGTTCTAAATTAGGATCTTACTCTCAGTCCATATCAATTATATAACACACAAGCAAGACAACTTAATTGCATCAATCATATCCTCCTGACAGGGTCATTAAATGTTAACAGAGGGCTCACAAATTACAACTTCTTAACACAATCCTCATTTGAAACTATGTTCATGTCATCAAAACTATGTGGAATTCTTGTTATGCAGATGACTGAAACATCTTAACTCGCAATTAACAAGTGTTCACATTGTATGTTTTTGTTTTTTAATAAAGACATGAAGATGTATTACACACTGGCTCTGAGCCTTTCAAACATACGCACACCTGCTAACCTTTATCTATAAAAATAATTCAATGCGCAAAACATTTTTTAAATGGCTTTCCCAAATATATGGTTTGGGAGGGTTTACGCATATAAAATATTTTCACAGCTAGTTTAACTGACACTTTTCATACATTCTAACTACAATTAAAGATAAATTCTGCACCCAAATGAAAGCGTATCAGATGCTGTAATGACTTAACAAAAACAGAAGAGTTGTGCAACCACATCTGGAAACAAGTGGTCCAGTTAAAGAAGTTTAATCAAACTAGTCAATATTTATGCCCTTTGCGTAAGTAAGTTGCTACTTAGGCTTGATATTTGATTACCTATTTTTGTTGAACCATTTCCTACAACTTAAAAACTCTGCTAGTAAAAAAACTACTCTTAACATCTCTGAAGATATACACAGAAACAAAATATTATTATCTACCATGGCAATTAGTATGGCAAAATATATGAAATACAGATGTGGGCATACGGAGAAGGGCAGCTGTGTGCATGTACCTGGAACACTGCTTGACCACTGCAGTCGAAATATTTGCTTGGACAAAGAACAGAGGAGTGACATTGTGTCAAATAAACATTTATCAATGTAAGAACTCCCAATAACAGATAGAAACAGAATGAGACCCAGGCTGACAAGCAGTTTACCACTTGAGGTGTGGTTAGTAGTCCTATGGACAATTTCAGCTCTTTCTAAGTGCAAAATTGAACTCCATTCCCATCTCAAACTGTAATTTCAGCTAAGAAAGAAGTACAGATTGTGGCAGTACTGACAGTGCACTGAGAATTACAATGGTTCAGATGACTTGTAATAACCAGTTCAACCACTGTAACCCGCCTGTGTTCACCAGCGTTTGCATCCAGAACATCTGCATTAGGACCCTGATAAACAGCTGAAGTTGGTGGGAGTGTTATCAAATAGGCAGCTTAATAAAGAAGTTGTTTATACTGCCTTTTTTAGGCAGAACAAGCCTTTGAGCAGTATGCATGCATGCGGGACCTCCAGATTCTACCTATTATGTGTTTTCATAAGCTGTTTGTTTAAAAGTGTATCTTTGTTGGGAAAGTCACTCCGCGCAAACAAAGCTGACATAAAATTAAAAACAGTAGTACGTGATGTTATATGCTAAATTTGGGGACAGAGAGACTGGAATACACGTGCAGCAGATACAGTAGCAGGCTCAATACCACTGTGTATGAACAGTGGAGTTAAAAGTCTGATCTTGAAGGAGGTGATAGCACCCAAATAAAAAGCTGATGACTATCACAGCTGGAAGAGATACATTAGCAGACTAAAAATGACACACACACATAAAACATAGTAATAAAATTTTAAAAAATGGCCCCTTATTAAAAACATTATTGCAAGGGACAGGAGGGCAGAAAGACAGAAAACAAGATTACCATAACACTTTATTTCTCAAAATGTTAATTATAAAATGGAAAAGTTCTAAATTATAAAATTTAAAATGAACTAAAGTACCTTTAAAAAAACTAATTTCAAACCTAAAATTCACCCACAACATTCAGGAATAATACAAGCACCACACAGCCTTGAGACAATTTCACCACATTTCAATCCAGAGAAAGTTTTGAGCTCAAAATATCTGAAAATAGCAGTTCAGAAAAACAGCTGTAACACAATCTAAGATACACTGTTATGAATGACAGCAGCACTGGAACAGCTCAAACAAGATATTTCAGTGCTGAAGCTGCAATGTTTGTCTTAGCACAGGCACAGATCTCTTGCGACAGTTCTGATAGAAATCCGAGGGACACATTCCTTACATACAGCTTTATAGCTCAATTGTGAAGAATAATTTCTTTACTGGGAGCCAAGTTACGGAATTACAAACCAAGTCTGGAAACATGGCATTTTTCCCAAGACGAGTCCAATTACTGGAGCAAGACAACAAAATATTTAAATTTAAATGTCTGCCGGTTTTTGTACTGTGGTTTTGAAATATGTGAAGTGATAACATGACAGCAGTTTAAATGTTTCTCCTCCTCTCCCTCCTGCTTCCCCTTTTAAATTTTTACAGAAGGGAGATTTCTGTAGATGGATTTTTGCCACTGACTTTAAGGTCGTCTGATGGGAAATTGCTATGAGGAAAGAATCACGCTCTGCATGTGTGCGCTGCAGAAGGCTTGCACATGCCAAATACATTTCATATTCCAAGAACTCCTGTAAATAACTAATTTTTTTAGCATGTGAGATCAGAGGGAAGTGTCGGTACCCATCTCCTCCAGCAGTACTGAACCACTTTCTTCTTCAAGACAAATACAGAATGTATGAAGCATTTTTCCTTACCCACTCTCGTCTCCACTTAAAAAACCCGCAACAGCACCAGGAAGTTCAGACTTAACAATTAAAAGATAAGATGACATAGCTGCAAACAGAAGCAGAACAGATTTAGTAGAGGAATACCAGTATCTCTGTTTGTAACAATTAGCATGGCTTACGTAGAGGGGTTACGATTGGAATATCTCAGCTATATATTAGACACCATGGCATCAGAATCAGAACTTATTTTCTCATATACTTCCTTTAAAAATAGCTGCAAATCCCTGAGTATTGTATTCATCTTAACTAATGCCTCCAAGGCAACTGTTACAATGTAAGCCTTGAAACAAGGAAAATATAATCCAAAGGACTAAAAGGCGAAACAATATAAAATATAGGCCTGAGCTTTTACCCAGGAATGTGGACCTACAGCCTAAAGACAGGCTACAAGGCTTCCTCTTTATAAGACATTGTTAATGACGACAGTAAATAAGATTTGTTTCCATCAATACAATAGGATTTTTTTAAAGACTCAGTTTTTATTGTTGCTCAATTGCTGTTGCACTAAATAAACCTATGTCTGAAATTTAGAGACAAGAATAGGATTTGAACGGTTCTTTACGAACTGGATGGTTTGGCCCTTGGAGATAAGAGGATTATCAGTGACAGTTCTCTGCTTCTCATGCTAAACCCACCACAATGAAGATCCCAACAACAACATAAAGTGCAAAACTATACAGGAACTGCAAATCAGAAGATAAATTGTCAGTTACTCTTACAGAAGTGTCTGCTTGAAATTAAGCATTTATAACTCTATTCAGAAGAAAGCAATGATGCATACACATAAATCCAAAAGCCACTTCACTGTATCACTTTTCAACTTTACTATATAAAATGATCAAAGGCATAAAGAGGTTTTTTTTTTAAATTACAACTTATACTAACCTGATACCTTCACATTATGTGCATGTCACTTTTTTATTTTACATGATCAGCAAGCATTTAGATGAATAAAGAGCAGAAAATCACTCAAAAAAATCAAGCTTTACAAACAGCTTCAATGAATATCAAAGCCTACATGAAACTCATTTCCATCCTTCAGCAGCAAGTAATTTTAGTAATGTGGCAACAAAAGTTTAGTTACATTTAAAGCTCGACAAAAATTCATGTGTTGTATTCAAATTTTACTGTTCTATATTTATTAATTCTTTAGAATTTTACAGTAGTTTGTTTATTAATGCTTTAAAACTAAAACATAAATTTTAAAAAGGTAAACAAGCAAACTTCCATAAACTGATTTTTTAATAACTTTGGGGTTTGTTTGTTTTGGGTATTTTTAAGGAACATTTTGAACCTTTAAAAACGTGTAGACTCAGACACTGCTGTACTACTGCAGTTAATGTTAAATTTCGAAGAAAGGGAATGTGGTCTCAATAAAGAAAGCGATTTCTATTAATATAAAGTGACATCTACCTACCGCAAGGTTAAATTAAAACCATTTGGTAGGTCACTAAATAAGGAAATATTCACTTCTTCATAATTAAAAGCTCTGGCTTTCCCAGCATTCAGGTATATTTCCCTGTTGACATGTAGCTGTTGATTGTGTCTGGTGAGATATTTATCTGCTGTCCTGATTTTACTCTCCTATTTGCATACAACAGAATGTAGATTCAACCACAGAGAATCTTACAGTGTGAATATTTCTAAATCACCAGAATTTGTAAGTAAATTAACACAATTTCTCACACTAAGCTACAGGGAGATGCATATTTCACCCTAAGCAAAGAGATTTTTAAAAAATTGGGGAGGAGGGAAATTCCTCTAAATTATAATTCAATTTCATTTATTCATCAGCCTTCTTTCTTTTATTATACTTTATACACAAGCAAGTCAAAAATTTTCATACATTTATGTCTTTCAGAAAGATTTCAAGATTAGTTCTTTTGCAGTCTCAGCTGCAGAAAGCTTCAAATTAATTTCCAGATCAGATTTCCTCCTAATATGTGATCTGTCACTCTTCCCTTGCATTCCTATTAGCCTCTGGCTAATCATTTGATCACTTATCCTTTGTTGTGTGCTTACTCTTTGTTTTTAAAAGAGGAGTCCTATTTCACTGAATTCCACTCCTAAGTAGGAACCAATCATGCACCAAGAAACTTGCACATGCTAAACATTTGTATGCATCTTTCTTCCTTTGCCTGGGCATATGGGAAACAATCTCACATAGTAGGATTTTTTTTCCCCAGTTTATATTCTCTTGTTTGTTCTAGAAGATGAAGAAAATAAATAGTAAATAATTTTATTTAGATCCTGATGCTTAGATGAGACGATGAATCTCATACATAAACCTGAGCAGAACGCCCACACTAGTTTTAAAAGTCAAATTCTGCTTTTTCTTCACTTAAACACAGCTGTAATTTTCCTCACAAGCAACAGCTCCTTGTAGCTTTACTCAGCGTGAAAAAAGTAAGAGACACCAACCACTGTATAACTTTCTGAAACACACTAGAAAGTAAACAAAGAGCATTGTTTGTTTGTTTTTTAAAGCTGAAACCGAAACAGTCAAGTGTCTTGAAAAAGAGAGTAGCAACTTGAAAAAATTATCTTCAGTAGGAATAAAGTGCACACGGTATGACAGACAAAAGGTCACGTATCCTTTTTTCCAAATAAGAAATTTTACTTAACTTCCCTGACGCCCACCACAACCAAATGTCTGTCAAGTTATATGGTAAAAATTAAACGTCAGCTATCCTTGGCAGTCTTAACGTGTAACGGAAGGAAGAGATTACACAGTCACAAGGCTGAACTGTGACACAAGTGAACACAACAAAAAGCGTACCTTGTGCTTTGATTTATTCCACTTTAAAATTATTTTCAAAATGAGTATGTCAGTACCTCAATGTTTTAATGGCTAACTTTTAAGGCACCTTTTATCACATACAAAAATTACAATAAACATACATTTATTTTTACAAGTTAAGTGCTCAAAAAAAAATCGCAAATGTCAGAAGCAACATTCCCTTCAGAGTTCACCCTTCTTGCATGTGAGTAGTATGAGAGAGCAGAACTTACTGCTCTTGCAACCCAGTCTCATCCCCTAAACTAAAAAAGAATGTTACGTTTTCATCATGTCACCTTCTCTTTGCAACATAAGACATCTGTCTTTAGCACTGAATGAGACAGGTTTCCTACAGAATGAACAATGCACAATGACATAGTTTGAGGCTGTAGCAACATGCAGATGCAACAAGTGCTGAACTACAACTATGTGAGCAACCTGCATATCGTCGCTTCCTAATTTTTAGGTCATAAATTTGCATATATTATGTTACATTTAAATAATTTTCAGTATGCACCAAGAGGCACTTGATGGAAAACTAAGCAGGTTTGAACTTCTCAATAGGCCTTGCCATAGAAGTGCAATAAAACAGTATTCTGCAGAAATCAAAATTATATTACTACTTTATTATTAAATAGGCTTACCCCTGTCTTGAACGCAGCAAGAATTTACATTCTTAAAATACATATCACTTTGCCATATTCTGAAAACTCAGTAGTTGCTCTTTGACAGAAAAAAAGATGCTTGTAAAATATAAAATAGGGTACTTGCTTTACACGTTCATTATTATAACCTGCAGTGCCACCATGAAATATGACTTCCTATAAACATACACATCGTGCATATACTATTCAGAATGTCCGTATTGTTCTACAATATTGTTTAACACTGAGCACATGTACCCTACCTGAAAAAAACATTAGTTGCTGGAGAAAAGGGAAGCCAAGGTTACGTTTTTGAAAGCAGTCCCCAAAATATCTCTTCTGTGGCAGCCCGATCTTAAAATCAAATATGTGAGTGGCTTTTTGGTTACCAGAGAAGGAAGCGTAACTTTTCCTTATTATCCTACCCCAAAAAGATCAATTGCTGAAGTCCACAGCAATGATGTCAGAGAATATGTACATTAAACTTACGTGTAAACATGTAATTCCATCCTTAGAAAATGGCTGGTGATAAATCCCTCCAAATCGCTTCATTGAAGGGACTGAATCTAACTCTTCCACTCCGTTTTTCCTCATTTACCGTTGTAGCTGATCATATTAGAGCGCTATAAAGATGTCTCAGATTATTAAGCACCATGCAAAAATGGAATCAACCTGCCCTCCAAACTTCACACAGGAGAATATAGGGGGTTGGGGAAAACCAGACTGCATCAGTATAGCCACGCTGGCTCCCTACATAGAAAAAGAGGGGTGCCGATTTGGGAGTCAGGACAAGTAGTCAGAGCAATTTTGATTCTCATCTGGGAGAATACC
This sequence comes from Charadrius vociferus, assembly GCF_000708025.1. Taxonomy (NCBI): domain Eukaryota; kingdom Metazoa; phylum Chordata; class Aves; order Charadriiformes; family Charadriidae; genus Charadrius; species Charadrius vociferus. The sequence continues at coordinate 2,114,047 of NW_009649929.1, forward strand.
AGATAAGAGATTCCTCACAAATGCCTACAGATAATTAAGATAAAGGCAAATGCTTATAACTCTCATCCTCTAAAGAGTTCGGTTCTCTCTTTTTCCCAAAACACTGAAAAGATTAGAGGCTGAAAAACAGAAATAGCAGAATACACACTACAGGTCGCTACACACTCCAGCCCAACTGAGCTGGATCTTTCATAGCAACTGCATCCGAGAAACCCCTTTAGGCTTGTGTCTCACTTCAATGGTATGGAGGTTGTTTAAAATTTTATCTGTCCTAATCCAAACAATGTGACAAAGTTAAAAAGGAAAGCAGGGAAGGATTTCAAGAAAGAAAGTGAAACTAGAGAGGATTTTGGGCAAGCCCCGATTTTTTCTGTCAAAGAATTGGAACGGAATAACAAAATAGGAAGTACTACAGTATTGCACTTAGCTCCTAGAAAGTAATTCAAATTGTGGAAAGATCAGAAATGATGCACAGATGCCACAGAAAACCATCAACTATTTAAGGCCGTATGATGTAAGCGCTAAAAAGCATGCTCTTTTGTTTTTCTTTTGCAATGAATCCCCCACATATTCAACTTTAAGAATAGCCTCTCAATTACTTGGATGTATTGTTTTTAATATTTCCTCTTAGTGGAAGCTTAAAAAAAAAAATGAAAAAAATGTTTGGATCATTTTTTTTGGTTTTAAATACAGATGTAAACCGGGGTGTGTGAAAGGAGATGTAACTGTTCATATGGAGAAGTTCTGAGAACAGAAATAGGTTATCAACTTCTTTGCTAGTCTTCACATTATGGACACTCATCCTGATGAATTTCCACACCCTTGCTTCCTTTTCCTTCTAAGTTTAGATTTTATCTGAATTACTATGGCAAGCTTAAAAAAAAAAAAAAAAAAAAAAAAAAAGAAGCAGCCCTTCTTATTCCACAGGGAACACATGGGCAGCAGACTTCTTTTGGTAAAACTTCATTAATTTAATTGTATTTGCACAGTTATGCTAATAGAACTGAAATGTTTTCTACACAGGTCATAGTATCTTCCATTCTGAAGCATAGCTGCAGGTTAGGATTTTTGTTGGGTTTTTTATTTAAAGCAGGCTTAATATTCTTTACAGTATCAAACCTTCCAACATCCATTCACTGCGATACAAAACCACACAAGCATGGGTCATCAATTGTTAAATTAGTACAGGAGCTGAGAAACCTGTCCTTAATTAAGGCAACTCTGTACTGGAAATCCTCACTTTGAATCAGTAAGGATAATTAGGCTTTTAGGTCAAAAGCAAACCGCACTGTGAAAACAAACATTCAGGTTTGTTTGAAAACAGAATTAGATTTTCCATACTTAAAGGAAGCTCAGTAATTTCTTAAGGTATTAACAATGCAGGTCTCAGCATGTAACAAGCTGTATTTCATTCTTCCATGATTTGCACCATTCATTTCTTTTCAAAGTTTGTAGAATATTGTACTCTGCTTGTAAAAAGAAGGATATTCTCACCCGTCCACTCCAAAAAAAATATTTGCTCCATTTAAATTTGAGACAAATTCTGTAAATCTTTGTAAAACTAAATTTCAGAAGAGATGAACTCTGGGGGTGGAAAAAAAAAAAAAGTAATTTGCAAAACAAAAGTGCCCAATTAACTGGGTAAGACAAGGTAGTTTTGTCTTCGGGTTTTCCTAATATGTGCACAGCATTTAGAAGTACTGACACACAGTGAACACACATATACACACACACACACACACACCCCGCTTTCCCCAAGCAAATTCCTAAGTTAAATATTTCATTGTTTAAAAAAAGAGGCTGTCGGGGTGGAAGGAAAGCTGGAATAAGTCTGGGGGTTCCCGAGGCGGCCGGGCGGTGCGAGGCCGGGCGATGCCGGCAGATGGTGGTGCGGGAGCGCGGCTGCTCCCGCCGGCGGCTGCTCCCGACGCAGCTCCGCACTCCCCCGGGATTATTTTTTTTTTCCCCCAGTGGTTGCGCCTCTTTATTTACTTCGGGAATCTTGAAAAATACGAACTACCCAAATGTAAATATGTATTTAGCATGTGTTACATTCAGAGCAGGGTTTCTGTGTATTGTCCGTCGTGTTGCCTGTATTAGGGGGCCATAAAACCCAGCTAAAGAACTGAATCCCCCATCAGAACTAATCCTGTAACTTCTTTTTACTGCCTGTAGCGTTCAGGCAGACCCAAGGATAAAACAGCGCTCCAGGGATACGGGACAATCTTTTTTCCTCCTTACTTATTCTTACAAAGAATAAAAATGTATACCTTTAAGGACATGTTAATTGCAGAATATTGAAACAAAATCCGCAAGCACCAGTTACAGAAATTACACTTAAACTGTATTTATAGTAGAAAGCAAGTGATTCTTTGTAAAATTAAGAGAGCTGTCTGGAAAGCCTAGTACTAAAGAGTGACTACAATGATAATTTGGGTACACGCCAAGACAGGCTAGTTACGCATACTGATCCGCTGCATGAGAATCCCCCTGTGGATCTCAGCCTATTGAAAGAAATTGGAAAAAATCAAGTCTGTTGCAAAAAATCCTCACGCAGACCACCTATGCTACGTGGCTGTGCTACAGGTTCTACTGTTGCCCTTAATCCCACCGCTAATAAATTTTAAATAATTAAACTCATGTTCTCAGCAGTTTCAATTTATGTTTCTGTGTCTCACAGCTACCAGGCCCTCTGGGCCGGGTCGTATCTCCCTACAGCAGTGACCTTCAGCTGATACCAGCCCGCAGCCCAGAGAAATATGCCGTAAAACTCTCCGCATACTTCCTGCTAGACCTCAATGCTGAAGATTTGTTAGTGTTGGCAACAGACTGAGAGCTGCTCTTGTGCAATACTTTATTGTGTTTGTCTCCATTTTTCCACCAGCCTCACTAAAATAATTCCTTTTCTAACTTCACTACATATGCTTTAAGATTCCTACCGATTTTCTCTTGCATGCGGCTGTGGACTGTCCTCCTTTTCAGTCACATCCGCAGAGAGGACAATTCCAGGAGGAGAAATTCCCGTCTTCCTTCCCCCCTTCGGAAAGCATCTAGGAAGCTCGCAGAAGTTCACTGGCCGGAGAGGGGGAAGGGCTGCGTGACGCCGAGCCACGGCTTTGGCCCACTGTGCCTCATCCATCACTTCCTAGAAGCACAACGCTATTAAAACAATAGCGGGGACTCCGTCCAACTCCCGTCGCTCCTGGGAAGGATTACATAAAGAGCCAGCCGAGCCATGTAACTGAGCGTTTTCCATAGCAGCCTCCCTCGCTCCTTCTACGCCTCCAGGCGTACAACTCCCCCAAGGGCCCTCGCCGATCTTGAGAGACCTGAGAAGACCTGAAATTCTTCAGGATCTTCTTCTGCATGGCAGGCAAGAAATGGACATTTGGAAGATCATCCCACTTAGACCTGGGGTGAAAGGAAAGGCTTGGGAGCGGTGGGTGAACAAAGCAACAGCCCGGCAGCATGCAATTTGGGAGTGTCCTTTCTAGTGTCTGCTTTGCAACCCCAGAGACACACTACCTAGCTCTTTCAAGAACAAGGGTGTTCACATGTAACTAATAGTTAGATTAAAGGGCTGCTGGATTGGGACAAAATACTGACAAATAGAACAACATAAAAATTAGTAACACTGGCCATCCCATTCAACCTCTTGATTTCCATTTATCAACAAGTACCTATTTTGCAAGATCAAGTACATACTGATATACGGAAAGCTTCGCAAATATTCTCAAAAGTTTAATCACTCTGAGCTAAGAATTTGTATATGTTCTATAAAGACTTTAAGTTACAGTATTTAAGATGAACTTAATCTACATTTGGATATTGCAAAGTTAATGCATTATCCTGATGTATCCTTGGTGCTTAACTGGATTTTGGTATTTGATTTGTGTTACTTGGATTAACGCAACACAGTATTCCAAGAGACTATTAAAAATCTGCAGGAAAGTTAAGCCCTAATGTTAGAGGTACATATTAAAATTTGAAACAATGTACTTGAAAGAATTTTTTTTTAACCTTTTAAATTCCACATTTGACCACTAGTGCTTTGCTGTAGCTGTACAAAAATCTTTTTCTTTCTCTTTGGGTATCCTGCTAGTAGAAAAATCAACTCCTCTATCTACACAAATCCGTAAGTGTATGCAATTAGGATGTCAAATTTAAATTTGCACTTTAAGCTTTCTTTTTAAAAAGTGCAGATGACAAATTGGAAAGCATAACTACATTAAAATGATTACTAAAAAGCTTTCTCCACCACAAATGAATGTAAATCACTTCCACACTTAAATTATTTTTAGAAGCGATCAGACCGAACTTTAAAAAAGCCCAGACTAGATGCTGAGAGTGACAATAACCCTAGCAAAGTTGCTTATTTTAATCACAAACCATCATTCATTATCTCACTTTTGAAATAAGATACCATATGATGCAATGTAGGTCTGATGATGGAGGAGGTAACAGAAAACAATTTTATTTTTAGCCTTACTTTGAAATTAAAGATGTTGAGAGAGTCTGGATGTCTGCCCAACAGGCACCACGCTGCTGTTCCTCCAAACAGACAGAAAAACAAAAAGAGGGGAACACTCAAAGTGCAGAACCTAAGTTTTACACTTAATTCCAGCATGGCTCCTATTCAGGACAAACTACGCTCCACAGTTTCACCACTCCCATTTAAAATCTGCAGAAGGAATAGAAAGACACAAAAAACTCCTTTCTTTCTACGCATTTCTCAAGAGTCAAGGCTCTGTGACAGGTGAAGAAAACTCTTCATTCCTCCTTGGTTTAGGGGTTTTTGTTTGTTTGGGGGGAGGGTTTTTTTTGGTTGGTTGTTTGGGTTTTTTAAGAGCCTGTTAGCCCACAGTATAGTCATCTTCAAAGATGATTCCTGACACAGTGCTGCTCTGCTGACTTGGACTGCAGCATCACAGGACTCTGCCAAAGGCAGTGGTTAAGGAGAGAAATAACACAGCTGGCAGCTCTGTTCCCAAATAGAAATCTAAATACTAAACAGAAGCTGCGACAGCTCCTTGCAATGACAGCACAATGCATCTTCTCTATGGGAGAAGATGCCAAGAAGGCCCAACTTGCAACTCGTGTTTCCACAGATCACCCTTCCTCACAGACTGGGGCATGCTTGGGCACTGCTAACACTAACTGACTCAAGAGAAGGAAAGTCACCTTTCTCTTCTCAGTGCATTTGAAATTAAGTGATCTTTGCAAACAAACATACCGGATGTGTGAATTACTACCGTTCTCTTAGATGAAAGATACTGCCCTTGGAAACAGAAGAACCAAAACAGAGTTTTGAAAGCTTCCATCAAAACAAGGTCACGAAAAATATTTGAAAGAAGAGTTTCAACTCGCAAAAAAATACTTTTTAACTAGTTAATGGAAAACCACTGGGTGGTAAACCAGGCCTAACTTGTTGGCAGAGAAGGCCACTGCAGCAGATGGAATAAGTAGTTTGATAATATTCAGCATGCAATAATTTGGGGCTCTAGAGTTACCGAGATAAATTTTATCAAAAATAACACAGAGAATGTTATGAGCTGCTATGAGGAAGAAATGAGAGTCATATTTCCTTTGACCACAGTCTTGTACAGGATCCTAGAGTCTCCAGAACCTGTACAGTGTACGGCTCCTTCTCTAGTACTATTTATTTAGAGGTCCACTCAAACAGGAAAGAAAACTAAAAATTTTTTTCATTGATGCAGAACATCCGCTAAAACCTGTATGAATAAATAATCCTTAATCTTGGAAATAATGTATTCAGTCCTGCCTGAAATTAATGCTTGAGTTTCTATAGCCATTTCAATCGGCAGTTTTTATTATTGCAGCTTTTAGTATAAGAAAAGATTCCAATTTTATCATAAAAGCAGTTACTTGGTCTAGTTCTAGGTCTCTAAATGGTGACAAAAACCAGCAATCGCTGAATTGTCTGGACTTGACAGGTAATCCTAAAGGAAAGAACAGCAGCACTGGAATGCTATTTCCTTCCGTCAGTCTATGTGAAAATGTGTATCTTCTTGGGGGTAGGGGATGGAGAAGAGGAAGCTTTGACGTTAATTCCCTCATCTAAAAAAGTGTCCAGAACCTTTACAGCCAACAAGATTTTAAATTGTTCTGTTAAACACCGTCTACTTTCAGACAACTAATTTCAAGGGCGCTGCTATTTAGCAATTTTCAAGTACGTGAACATACCTAAGTAAGAGTTTAAACGCTTAGGTGGTTTTTTTAGTAGAAGGACAACTAGTGTTATTTTATTATGTCATGCACCAAGGAACACAAAATAAGAATAATGTAACTGGACAGCCCAGCATATGATTACATAGATTATCAGCTCACATGATGAAAATCATCAAACTAAACAATCCCCCCAAAAACGAAGGTATTGAACTAACAAGAAAAAAAGCTACCCTTAACAAAGAACATATGAAACTTCATGGCTAAGTAAACATTCAGTTGTTGCACAAATCACTAAAATGCATCAGCAAGTTCCACCAGCAAAAACCAAAACACATGATATGATAAAACGTAGCTACTAGATGCAAATGTACAGAAGAGCAGAGAGATTATGCTTCCTCAGCCCCTTCCAATTAGCAATGCCAGCTATAATGGCTGTGCTCCACATCCTGTGGTGCAGCACCAGGCATACAATCCAACCCCCGTAAGCCCCACCATCCACCCCACGACTACAGCACTTCCGCTTAGCATGACCACATAAGCTTTTTCTCTCTGTTTTCTGTCCTTTTAATTAGTCTCTTAAGAAAACTTTCAGTTAATTATTGCCTTTGGTGTTTGTGGAGCTATGTAGACTGTAGAGCTTACACTCCACTCAGTTAATATTGAGCATATGAAGTTTCTTACCTCCAATATTCTGGATAATTATTGTAGTTGCAACAAGGATCTATAAAAAAAAAATTATTTCTTTAGAAAGGGTAAGGATAACTAAAATCGTATGTCTATAGCAGTGATAAAACACATATGTATTATCTTAAACAGACCAGATGTAGAAGCCATAACTAGTACTGAAAGGAAGGGCATCTTCTCTTTACTGAAGAGTTTAACGCATTGAAACCAACGCAATCTAAAATGAACATAAAAGCAAAAAAATCTTGAAAATAGTGCATTTTCATTCTGAGATGACAAAACAAGGGAAGTTATAGAGTGAAGCCTATTCTGCGGAAGATGAGGTTTTTAAAAATCACTAAAAACATGGAAATGCATTCTAACTGACATCAGGTGAATAGAAATGAAAACAATCATTCACCCCTGAAAAGACAAATCAGACAGCAGAGATTTGTACAAGCTACTTCCTCACTCCAAAAGCCTAAGTATTTTTAACTGTCATGAATGTCATTCTTTTAAACTTGTAAATTAGATAGAATTTTCTTTAGCGTTTGTGATTATTCATACTGGACTGATATGGAAGTAGAAATGATCACAGGCTACTAATATATTTGTCTGAATCCAAAGAATTAAATTTAAACTGAAAAAAAAAACTTAAAAGTGTCTGAAGTTTTCCCAGTGTTTTCTTTTCAGTTAAGTTCTACAATAGTACGACCACTTGGTACAGTTTTTCTTTTTACCTACTGCCGCTCTTGATCTAACAGGACCTTCCTACATGAGTGCTACCATTAAGTCAACTTGGAATAAATTAAGCCACAATTATAAGAAGAAAAATTAATTTGTACTTTTGAATAAAATCTGAAAGCAGAGTTGCCATTTTTTTCAATTGATCAGCTAGAAAATTGTATCAGTTTTTAAAGAAAGTCAGTTCAAAAGTCACCAGGGGAAGGAGAGGGGGAAAAAAAATAAAAAAGTACAGTTATCTTGGAATTTGCCATAGATGGAAACAAATACTTTATGCCTTTGGAAAAGGAGAATCAGCAATCTTCCAATAGCAGAAAAATCTCCATTCTCAGAAATCTCAGAGAAATATTTCTGACAGGAAGTCACCGTAAGGTTGAATAACTGCTCTACTTCAAGAGCCGTTAACCAGTAATTTACTGTCAACCTAAGATGCCAATTCAAGCAGTCTCTCTGTATCATTAGCGAATGACTTGGGTGAGGGAAGCAGAAGTACTACATTAAAGAAAAAAAAAAAAAGCCACCTGTGCCTGACTAAGGTGAGAAGATCTCAGGGAGAGAACTAGAATCCAGAATGGTAAACTAGAATAGTCTAAAAATCAACAAGATCAGTTAAAAGCAATGCATTCAGGAAGTAGACCTCAAATACATGACTGAGAATTATCAGGTTGCAAATAGAGAAAACAGCTTCACATAACAGAATCAGGAGCACGAAGCACCCACAGAAACAGCAAATCTTGTTTTGGGATGTAGTACCTGCCATGTTCTATCTAAAATACAGGTAATAATTACATTTCTTATCACTGTCAAGTTCTCAGCCAGCTTACCGTGTTCTATTTTGCAGACAAGTTTTAAGAAAGGTGTACAAATATCAAAGATACTTCAAGAGAGAAAGGTAAGTGTTCCAGAAAACATCAGTTCACAAGAAAAGCTTGGTGAACTTTGGTTAATTATTTTATCAAAACAACAGCTTCCCAACTCAGAAATATTCCAGTGCTTTCCATGCACATTGAAAATAAAAGACAAGATGATTTTTGGCACAAATTATTTAAACTGAAAATTATGAAAAAGTATATTAGAGAGTATAAAAAAAATACTGATGTTGACTACACAGTGAAGCTGTGAAATGTCCTTCATTTAAACTTTTAAATAACAGATTAGAAAAACATCTGCCAAGAGTAATTTATGGATGTTTAGTCCTGCTTCAGAGCAAAGGCAGACTAAGTCACATTTTAATGCCTCCTTAAGCTCCACATTTCTACGACTCCTGCTTCTAATGGCTTGTGGTTAATGTGTACAGAACGGTCCCTATAAAAAATAATTTTATTTCATACCTTGCTGATATCAAGGTTTATATCTCTTGAGGTTGATCACATCTTAACATCAATCGATAAGCATTGATCCTCGTGGACTACACTCATATGTGCTTATTAATGCTAATGGACGTCTTCCAAACACCTAATAGCTCAGATTTAATTCTCAGTTACATTAAAACAGAAGAAATCAGACAAGTCTGTTAAGCAGAACTCATTAAAAAAAATTACACTGTTTCAGCAAACCATTAAAATTGCACTTCTGTGTGGTAAAATCTGCTTTTAGTATTGCATAACTGAAACACAGAGCATCGACGTCATAATCTGTGCAGTATTCACAAGTAGTATTTCCCATGCACCCAGTATTACTGGACAATATCGTCTATTAGGAAAAACAGATTCAGTACACACTACTAAAAACACATGAGCTTACAAGATGATTGCTGTTATACCAAAAATGCTTAGTTTGCTAGTAGGTTTTTGTTTGGGTTTTTTTGGATCATGAGATAAAACAAGTAACACTTTAGAAAGGGTAAGGATAACTAAAATCGTATGTCTATAGCAGTGATAAAACACATATGTATTATCTTAAACAGACCAGATGTAGAAGCCATAACTAGTACTGAAAGGAAGGGCATCTTCTCTTTACTGAAGAGTTTAACGCATTGAAACCAACGCAATCTAAAATGAACATAAAAGCAAAAAAATCTTGAAAATAGTGCATTTTCATTCTGAGATGACAAAACAAGGGAAGTTATAGAGTGAAGCCTATTCTGCGGAAGATGAGGTTTTTAAAAATCACTAAAAACATGGAAATGCATTCTAACTGACATCAGGTGAATAGAAATGAAAACAATCATTCACCCCTGAAAAGACAAATCAGACAGCAGAGATTTGTACAAGCTACTTCCTCACTCCAAAAGCCTAAGTATTTTTAACTGTCATGAATGTCATTCTTTTAAACTTGTAAATTAGATAGAATTTTCTTTAGCGTTTGTGATTATTCATACTGGACTGATATGGAAGTAGAAATGATCACAGGCTACTAATATATTTTTGTCTGACCAAAGAATTAAATTTAAACTGAAAAAAAAACAAACTTAAAAGTGTCTGAAGTTTTCCCAGTGTTTTCTTTTCAGTTAAGTTCTACAATAGTACGACCACTTGGTACAGTTTTTCTTTTTACCTACTGCCGCTCTTGATCTAACAGGACCTTCCTACATGAGTGCTACCATTAAGTCAACTTGGAATAAATTAAGCCACAATTATAAGAAGAAAAATTAATTTGTACTTTTGAATAAAATCTGAAAGCAGAGTTGCCATTTTTTTCAATTGATCAGCTAGAAAATTGTATCAGTTTTTAAAGAAAGTCAGTTCAAAAGTCACCAGGGGAAGGAGAGGGGGAAAAAAAATAAAAAAGTACAGTTATCTTGGAATTTGCCATAGATGGAAACAAATACTTTATGCCTTTGGAAAAGGAGAATCAGCAATCTTCCAATAGCAGAAAAATCTCCATTCTCAGAAATCTCAGAGAAATATTTCTGACAGGAAATCACCGTAAGGTTGAATAACTGCTCTACTTCAAGAGCCGTTAACCAGTAATTTACTGTCAACCTAAGATGCCAATTCAAGCAGTCTCTCTGTATCATTAGCGAATGACTTGGGTGAGGGAAGCATAAGTACTACATTAAAGAAAAAAAAAAAAAGCCACCTGTGCCTGACTAAGGTGAGAAGATCTCAGGGAGAGAACTAGAATCCAGAATGGTAAACTAGAATAGTCTAAAAATCAACAAGATCAGTTAAAAGCAATGCATTCAGGAAGTAGACCTCAAATACATGACTGAGAATTATCAGGTTGCAAATAGAGAAAACAGCTTCACATAACAGAATCAGGAGCACGAAGCACCCACAGAAACAGCAAATCTTGTTTTGGGATGTAGTACCTGCCATGTTCTATCTAAAATACAGGTAATAATTACATTTCTTATCACTGTCAAGTTCTCAGCCAGCTTACCGTGTTCTATTTTGCAGACAAGTTTTAAGAAAGGTGTACAAATATCAAAGATACTTCAAGAGAGAAAGGTAAGTGTTCCAGAAAACATCAGTTCACAAGAAAAGCTTGGTGAACTTTGGTTAATTATTTTATCAAAACAACAGCTTCCCAACTCAGAAATATTCCAGTGCTTTCCATGCACATTGAAAATAAAAGACAAGATGATTTTTGGCACAAATTATTTAAACTGAAAATTATGAAAAAGTATATTAGAGAGTATAAAAAAAATACTGATGTTGACTACACAGTGAAGCTGTGAAATGTCCTTCATTTAAACTTTTAAATAACAGATTAGAAAAACATCTGCCAAGAGTAATTTATGGATGTTTAGTCCTGCTTCAGAGCAAAGGCAGACTAAGTCACATTTTAATGCCTCCTTAAGCTCCACATTTCTACGACTCCTGCTTCTAATGGCTTGTGGTTAATGTGTACAGAACGGTCCCTATAAAAAATAATTTTATTTCATACCTTGCTGATATCAAGGTTTATATCTCTTGAGGTTGATCACATCTTAACATCAATCGATAAGCATTGATCCTCGTGGACTACACTCATATGTGCTTATTAATGCTAATGGACGTCTTCCAAACACCTAATAGCTCAGATTTAATTCTCAGTTACATTAAAACAGAAGAAATCAGACAAGTCTGTTAAGCAGAACTCATTAAAAAAAATTACACTGTTTCAGCAAACCATTAAAATTGCACTTCTGTGTGGTAAAATCTGCTTTTAGTATTGCATAACTGAAACACAGAGCATCGACGTCATAATCTGTGCAGTATTCACAAGTAGTATTTCCCATGCACCCAGTATTACTGGACAATATCGTCTATTAGGAAAAACAGATTCAGTACACACTACTAAAAACACATGAGCTTACAAGATGATTGCTGTTATACCAAAAATGCTTAGTTTGCTAGTAGGTTTTTGTTTGGGTTTTTTTGGATCATGAGATAAAACAAGTAACAGATCTTCATCTGAAGAGTTCATTAAACAAAAGAAAGAAAATAACATAGATTAATTATTTGTTCCTATTGTGGAAATTACGTGAAACGCAAACACTTATCTTAGATCTCTATTAAACGCTAGAACATCAACAGTAAATCGCTTACCTGTCTCTCAATAGTTTACAGCAGAGGTACGATGGGACTGTAACAAATCTGAAATGGACTGCTAACCCAACTTGACAACAATGCCAGTGAGCATACAACTAAAAAACTAGTACATACAACTAAAAAATGAACACACTGATAGGAATGTAGCCCAAAATCTTGCATTTAAGGAACCTCTATTTTACAGTTAACTAAAGTTTGGGCTTCCACAGGCCAGACACCCTAACAGAAACGTAGCAAAAAGCTTCAGGATGTAACAGATTTTTCAGTTTACTAGGACACAGTAATTTTACTACTTATTTAATTTATATCTCTTTATTGTGCAAAGAACAGTTGTATATCAGAAGCATGTGACCAAGAAGAAAAATACACAGGTAAAAATAAATACACACCTTTCCAGTTGATCCAAATGCAAACAAACCAAGGTCTTCGTAAGTAGTGACAGCTGTTAGTAAGAAAAAGAGAAGCTAAAATATTTCTAACTTGAAAATCACTTGAAAGCTTTAGCTTTGCATTTTCTCCCTTTTTAGATGAACATAACTCAGGAGAGACAAAATAGCTCTTATATACACGTGTACTCCTGTTACAAAATACAGCTATATGCTTAACCATTCAGAGCCTCTCCAGAAACTCAATTTAATATTAAAAAATACAGTAATGGCAAACTGCTTTCTCCCAAAGATTTTTGCAAGCAATACTATAGGTGAAGAATTCTGAATTTAGCCTCAACAATTGGATATAAGATATGGGAATATCTTATTTGTTAAAAGGGTACACTTCTTTTTTTTTAAAATGAAGACAACAGAGGAACCATTTTCATCTTTCTACGAATATAAACATCAATCACCATATCGTCAGCTTTTAAAAAACTCAGCACTATTTATTTTCAAGATAGCTGAAGGTAAACACCTTCCTTGGTTGCAAACTATTATTAAAAAAACAAAATAAAAACCCTGCCCTTACCTGCACCTGACTTACATAATCACATTAAAATAGCCTGTGGTTTCCTGTATGCTTTTGTTGAGTTTTAGCTGAAGCTCATTTCTAATATTGCTGGTAACTCAAACCAATCCCTTCTCAGAAAGAAGGAAGTCATATTAAAGTCTTTCATTGTTTTTCTGTATTTTGTTATTAGAAACTCAAGCGATATCAAAAAGATGAAAGTTTTCTCAGAAATACCACTCACTTTCTTGGTATATAATAAAACGGTCCACAGTTGTAAATGCCTCAAAGGGTAAAATTAATCTCAAACCAACATAATTTTATTGTCAAAACACTTGGCTTCCCTTCCTTGGCTCTACTTGGTACACCACTGCTTCTGCTCCTGTCACATCTTAATTCAGGGCCCAGCCATGCCATCTGAGCTGCTGGGGGCAGACCTTCACACCTGAGTGAAGTCCCACTGAAGTACATGAAACAAGACAGGGGAGACACAGGCAGTTCACAGAGATCAGATGACAGGACTGGAGCCTCAGACTGCCAACTGCCCAAGCTTAGGCGTTTTTATTCCACTGAAGTTCTGCACGTAAGCAGATCAATGCTCCAGAGGAAAAAAAAAGAAAAAAGAAAAAAAACACACACCAAAAAAAAACCCAAACTCCCCCCCTCCCCAACTTCATTAATTGTCTCATATGACTTTCTCAAAGGCAGTTTCACATTCTGCTCTACTACTGACAGCAATATGCTATGACAAAGTAAATGAAATTACAAAATTAAATGAGCCAGAGTCTACTCTCAGCATAAACCTGCACTAATCTCTTACATCAGCTGTTACACTGATACTAGTTATACACAGATATTATTGAACAAGGAGTATGGCTTACTAGTTTTTACTCTGCAGTTTTCTTAGATTTCTATTTATCAAGTTGTTGATCACAAGAAAAAAAAAAAAAAGTAGCGTTTTAGAACGCCATCTCCAATGGCATAAAAAAAAAAAACAATAAAGTGTAAAACATGTTTAGGAGAGAGCTGCTTTTACCGCATGTACAAGGAGTTACCAACAAAGAGAACAGTTTTCCACACAATTCCAAAACAGCAATATGAAACCTTGGAATATTTTATATACTAACACTGTTTCCATAACCAATTTAGTCCTGTGAACACCAGGAAGCCCTAATACTTCATCACATTATTCTTGAAATTACAAAAGTATATGGAACAAAATACTAAGCAGAATTGATATAAACAAGTTCTGCCTGATCGGCTTGATTTCTGTTCTGTTATTAACACTAAATGGAAGTTACCATTTAAATGCAAAGTGAAATTGGCAAGTAAAGTACAAGCAATACTCACGACTAACTCATAAAATGAAAAGGAAAAAAAAAAGCCACGAAACTTCAAAGTACATCCCACTTAAATTCCCAATTCCTCCGCTTTACAGAGTAAGCTTAGCCTTTGTCAGCCCAAACCTCAAAACAATGTAGGTCATACTGATTTAACACTGGGAGAAAACATTGACCAAACTAATCCAAATCTAACACTTGACACTTGGGAATATTTTTTTTGCTGAGCCTTTTGGTCTACACGAATTGTTTGATTTTGTCAGAGTCCAGACCAAACTGAAGACATTTTTTATTTTTAAACTACAACTAAAATGCCTGTGCGTAATAAATCCTGGTCTCTGTTTAAAAGGGAATTAAAATTAGAGCTGCCTTTTCAGAAGGTATTTTACAGGTCAGCTCTTTCCTAGGACTACTTTTATGATTTGAATACCTGAATAGTTTACAAACACTTTCAAAGTTTTTTCTTCCCCACCCTTTAAATTTTTCCAGCTCATTTTTTAATATAAAACTACTAAAATTTCTTTCCAATTCCTTGCTATGGATTAAGCTTAATACTATAACATTGTTCACAAAGGCATGTAGGTTTTATAAAGAAAATGTTCAATTATCTACTTTGGAAGCAAACATGTACACAGATTTTACGCTGTCAAGGCACAACAGCTCATATTTCTCACTTTTTAAAGACAATGTTCCAAGGAAAAACTCGGAATGCTATCTAACACTTAAATACTTCAGTAGTTTACAGGAATTATAGTAAATATAATCTGAGAGAAATTTTATTTAAAAAAAAAAAATTCAAAACACAGAAGGCCCTAAGTCCAGCAAACTTACCTAGACCTAGTTCTGGTGCTACTACCACCTGTCAACATTAGGTGATAACTAATTATTAAATGTAAAGTGCTAGTTTCAGACAAGAGAAATACTTCATCCTGTCATTTCAGAGGTATTCCTTGCTTTCAGCTGTGTGTATTTAAAAAATGCTTTATTTGGGTGGAATGCTGCCTTTGGACAATAACTAAGGAGTTAAACCATTCTTGCATATTACATCTCTAAGTTCAAAACATTGAAACCTTTCTTACTTCAAAAAGCTTAAATCCTTAGTTTTCCCCTCCCAACTGTAGCTCTTTTGCAAGGATGTCTTTAATTATTATTTTAACCAACAACAATGTAACACCACTTAGTGCCTTTTTAACAGAGAACTTTTCAGCCTCAAATAAGAGGTAAACAAAGATCATAACAAATTACCTCAAGTTCCACCCCCCCTTTTTTTTTTTTTTTTTTTTTTGCTTCTTATGGCTCTTTCTAGCTACTTATTTCAGGTCCCAATTCCTTTCTAATACGCAGAGTTCCAAGAAGAGAAAAAAATTACCAAAGACTTAGTCCCAAATCATCAAACAGCCAACAATATCAACCATAAAAGTAACCCTACCTCTGAAGAATATTTTTAAAGAATGTATGAAGAAGATCACTCAACAGGTGAAGACAGGAGCAGCAGATCTAAGAAGAATCAGGAAGCAATCATCTGAGAGACCAAAGCTAGCTATAGAAAACAAAGCCAACAAGGAAAGAAACAGAAACTTTCTCCCACCACCTTTGAAAAGAGAAGAAAACAGATGAGAGGGAAACAATAACCAGGTGCCTGAAAAAGATGGAGAGTTCCTGCTACAACATGATCTTTGTTTACGAGAAGTCAAGGAACTAGTCAGTTGTTTCAGTAACAATTAAAAGAGGCAAAAATTAAAACATTAGCAGGTTAGATTACAGATATTAGAACTGTTTGAACATTCTCAAAGCAGTGTAATTTCTAAGGACTGCAACGTGACTTCTCATTCAGTATCAAAAATGCTGTAAAACTCTGCATCTATAAAGTGCCATGAGAATTACGATAATCCAATATGATTACAAAACCTGAAAGGTATCCATTTCAAACCATAAACAAAATACATATCGCAAGTAGAAGAATGAAAAGTCTGGTATTTTATTGCTCCTAAGCCATCAGTGGAAGCAACATTACACACTGAAGTAGCACGGCTCAGCCAGCACCAAAATAATTTTGCTACAGAAATACAGGATCTATCTTTTTGGAAAGATGAGAGAGGCATTTTTGAGAAAATTAAAACCGAAAAATCTAGAAACCAGTCAGTTTGGCTTTGACTTCTTATGGGAACTTTCAAAAGCTTATTTTTAAATGGCAAATAGTAATCGTTAAAAACATTAAATATTTCAACACCAGTGAATCACACACTGCTGTCTGTTAACATGCTGTTAATTAAAACAATTATACTGGGTCATGTCTTTGTGATACAGGTGAGAAATTATTTCACAGATCACTGGTAGATAAGTCTTTTTCACTTACCAGTCTGAGTGCACATACTGAGCAGAAGAAACACAGAGTAAGAAGCAAGGCTGGCAACAATCAGCAGCAAGATACTGAAAAAAACAAATATTCACAATTTAACCACTTTCATAGCACAACGCACTTTCTATTTTTAAGAATGCTACTTTTGCAAGAACTAAGCTACCACAAGACAAGATTTCCTCATTTTATGGCTTGTATCTGCTGACTATGGTTCACATGGCCTTTGACCTTCCCAATACTTGCTAAGTTCCACTGCTTCTTAGATTGTTCACCAAAGCATATCACACACAACACAGGGTGAAGGCCTGAGGAATTTCAAAGAGGAAAAACACAGGTGTTTGTGCATATACATATACACAGACAAACAGGTCTCTTCTAATAAAGTTAATCTAATGCTTAGAAAATGGTAAATGTGACAATTATGGTGACTTTGGCCCTATTATCCATGGGTTAGTATGTACAACGAGCAGAAGTGCAAACAAAAGCACAAGCTGATTCACATTTTTCAGATGCTTCCATCCTACTCCAGAAGGCCCATTTCTGGAACTAAAGGAGATAGCAGCTTTGAAACGTAAATATTAATCTATTAGGAGTAATGGCCAAGAAATTGCCACCATGTGGCAATTCAATGCAATATTTGGGCAGTACTTCTGTTAGGCCAGTTTTGAATGACTAAACCAAAAAGGGAAGATCTTATTCAGTAATGCTGAAAAGCACAAGCTATTTACTTCTTCCGCAGGTTTTGCACAGGAGTCTTAGTAATCAAGTTTTGTTCCGTTTAAAACTACAAGCTGAGTTTAAAAATAAGCGTACGTAAAAACCAAAAACTTACCTAAACCCTATGATCCCTGTGTTGGCCATAGCATAGGATAAGCCAAGTATCCCACTTCCCATGATCGCATTCATTAAATTAAATACTGAGAAACCAAAGGAAGAACCCTGATTTGGCGGATTCTGTGAAAAGGGCAGAACAAGGTACAATTAGCAGAAGAGGCGCTTTGTTCTTTCATAGGGGGAAATTTAAGGGAGAGGGTGACAGTCAACTACTCCTGCCCTAATCCAAATCAGAAAAATCTCTTTTCCAGTTCTAAAGACCGCGAAAACCCTCGTGCACATAAAATAACACGATGCTGTCCCGTAAGGATCTCAAGATGTCTACAGCCGCCGACTACGGCGATACCAGAGCGCAGCGAGACCTGTGCCCGCAGAGCTGCCCATCCCTGCCTGCCCCCGACAGCGGCGAGGGGCAGAGCCAGCGCCGGGACCCCCCGGAGCTCTGCAACCAAAGCACCGCAGGCAGCGGCACGACCGCCGGCACCGCACGCCCA
>NW_009649929.1:2133196-2155759 GCF_000708025.1 Charadrius vociferus
AGACGGGGATCTCGGCGGGACCGTGGCTAGGGGTGGGGGGGGAGGCGGGTCTTTTCAGAGTCAGCTTTGGGAGGATGTTAGTCCTCTTGCGACAGGATGGCTGCAGTGACCTCCGACCAGGCCCAGCGTGGGGGCTTTTATCTTACGGGCTTAACTAATACCGAGAAGCCCGTGCAATCTAGGCCAGCAGTTTCCAGCTAGGGAGAAGGGGAATGCCTAAGAAAAACACTGGGATGCTCTGGCCTCTGGATGAAGCCTTTCTCTTCTGTAGCAGACGTGAAGAATGTAATGTTTATTTTTGAGTCAATAGGGAAAGGAGGTGTGCTTTGCCAAAAACTTGGCTTAGGGAAATGAGCTGGCTTGGAGATGTAGGGAGTCCCAGTGAGGAGCTGGGGTTTGTGGGGGAGGGAGGATGGGAGCGGGGCCAGCTTTGCTAAGGGTCGGGCGCAGCTCCTTTTTTGAAGAAGAGACAGCATGGCTTGTTACCCTGAAGGAGGGCGGCAGCCTGTAGTTGGGGTGTAGATGTCTGAGGCAGGCGAGAGAAACAGTTTCTTTTCAGGACTAGTTTGCATCTCTCCTATCAACCCCCAATCTTAAAACAAACTTTCCAGGAAGTCAGGAGAAATGTCAGCCTCACTCATTACCTAAATCATTGGTTCCTGCCTAGGAGCAGCTGATGCACAATCAGAAAAGTTGGGCCCCTTTGGACTGGCTCTAGTGGAGGAAACTGTTTAGAGAAGCGTAAAGCTACTTTTCAAGACCCCATCCTGTGAATGAACTGTGGAAAGCGGTTCAGTCGTCACTTGAACAGACATTACTAATGCTTCCCTGTACTTTTAGGGGAATTCTGCATTTAATTCATGGTCTTTCTGGCACACGGCTCATGGAGCAAAGACGCTATGGAGTGTGTAACGCCTTACCACTGGGGTATAGGAGGAAGAAATTGCTGAAGAGTGATTATGACCACTGTTGCTAATAAATGTTTTCTAGCAGCCACTGCTTGGTAATCAATTTTATCAGAGACAGAAGGGATCCAACGGTCAATCAAGACAGTAGGAATTTTTCCATTTGGGTTAGTGGGATTAATATCACGCTTATTAGAACAAAGAGAAGTCATTGTATTTTGGCAGCTTTAACTGCTTAAAGTTAGTTAATATTAAGTCTAAAAATACATTTGCAAAAGGACAGAAATTTGTAGTATATAATTCATAGTAAAGAGCTTTACTAAACTATTGTGGATTGTTTGGTACAGATGGAAATTCTAGTTTAAGAGAACAGCAAATCTGTGTGATTTGCAGCCTTTTTAATGGAATGATTACATAATGTCTATAAAATGAGTAATTTCTCTTCTAGGACTTTATGGAGATTTGGATACTCTGCCAGACTACTGAAAACTAATCATTTTAGGACAGCTGCATCAAATACATCATTTCCAGCAGTTTGGATACTATTGGCGCAATATTCTGGCAGAATACCTGGGCGCTTTGTAGTAGTTAAAAAAAATTGGTTTTTTACAATGCCTGAAACTGTGGAGGATAAAACTAATCTAGAACTGTATTCACCGCATCCTGAAGTGCGTGGGATGACAATACTCAACAGAGAAGCTTTTAAAAGGACAGTTGTTGTTCCAGTTCTTAAAGTCAAGAAAGAAATTGTAAATACTTTGCTAAAGTCACTGAAACATACAGTACTACAGCGTCCTGGTCTGAAGCGCGTGATTGAGGATCCAGAAGATGAGGACAGTAGACTTGTTATTCTGGATCCTCATAAAATACCAGAATTCTCATTGGGAGAATCAGAGCAAGAGGTATTAAAGCAGCTCAATGTTCATCCTGAGGTGTCCAAGTATAACTTGGAGCTGACCTATGAAAATTTCAAGTCGGAGGAGATCCTACGAGCAGTCCTTCCTGAAGGTCAAGAAGTCACCTCTGGATTTAGCCGTGTTGGTCACATAGCTCATTTGAATCTGAGAGACCATCAGCTACCATACAGATACTTGATTGGTACGTAAAACAACTCTTCTCAAGAAAGTAATTCGTATACTTTGTATATTGTTAAAAAAATACTTCAGCAATTATTCTACTGGTAAATTATTACTTGTACAAAGAAAACTTTTGAGCGCTTTTCATTCTTTATGTTTTAACTTTAAAGAGCCTTGTGCTGATGCTGTAGTTGTGCACAGAAGGCACAGTTCTCTCCTCTTACAGTAATCGTGGTCTCACTTCACTGAGCATTGGGTCAGGGTAAGGTGTGTGCCTTAGATGTCACATCTGCAACTCTGAACCATTAGAGGAAGGTTGTTCTAATACATGCTTACTTTTGTTAATTTAACTGTAAAAAGCAGTGTTTGTATCTCTTGCAGAACGTTAAGAGGTTGTAGTGCCTTAACCGGAGTATCTTTTGCCCTCTCTTTCAGGCCAGGTTATAATTGACAAGAATCCGGGAATCACCTGTGTAGTGAATAAAACCAATATTATTGACAGCACATACAGAAATTTTCAAATGGAAGTGCTTGCTGGAGAGAGCAGCCTGGTAACCAAGGTACAGGGTTTTTTCCACTGTTATTTTGAATTTAATATGTTAAAACCCAAAGGCATCTACTGGAAAGATGTAATGAAGAGATGCTATTAAGACCATTCCTTTGCACAGTGCCCTTCCTGAAACCCCTTTTAGAGTGTAAGACTTGGCAGTTACTTCTACGTTCATTTCTCCTGGTCTGCCAAGAGCAAACTCACAACCGTAGGGATCATGAAGATACATATTCTTTCAAGTTTATGGCCTAGATTTTAATGATATGTAAAAGCAGCTGAAGTAAAGGTTTCTTACAGAGATACTAATTACAAACTTGTAGCAAGGGGTGTTTCTCACTCTAAAGCCAAAATATTTAGTGGATTTGATCTTAGAAAATGCCGTCTCTTAATTTCACCAAGCCTTGTACAGTGGCTGCTACAGAACGTAAGACTGTTTTTTTTTAAATCTCACTGGCTTTGCAACTTAGGCAAGATTTTGCCTATGCCTTTTTCCTTTCTGTCAGCAGCAAGACAAACCTCGCCTCTTCTCTTTTGACATTTTTCAGGTGTAACGCACTGTGAAACTGCCAAGTATTCTTCATGTAGGGTTTCTTGTCTTTAGCTGGAAACTTGGCCACTGGTTTGACCAAAAAATATTTTTCCTACCTGTTAGCAGTTTTATACTTTTAGAAGAGAAAACATTAGATTACCAAATAAAAAAGTTGAATAGCTTGGTAGAACATCCTGTACGTGCACAGAGAAGGCATTTGAATCGTCAAGGCAGAAGCGACAATCAAATATTACGCAGATGGTATTAGCTCATTAAGCATACATCTAGCACACCACTGAGCTGCACACTGAGGAGTGCAGATACACCTCAGTATGTTTCTTGCTGGCAAAGCAAACGATGCAGTGATTTGGGTCCGAAGATCAGAGTCACACAATTCAAGTGTGGTGGTGCAAAGCAAAGTGAGTATTATCTTGCATTACACTCTCATCTGAATAAACACTGTTTCTTTTTAGGTCTGTTCTTAAGATAGCGGTCATCCCAAAGTTTGGATTTGGATCAGTTTCCAGACTCTGTCACCTGGAGAGATAAAATACAGTATTTTTTCCAAACTGCAGAATTGGCTCCCAGTGGCTTTGAATTTGGCTGACTGTTGCCATTCTTGTGCTGTATCATTCTCAGACGCTTATTTTTACTATGTGGACTCTGCTAAGGAGGGCTTGAGGCATCTTCCCAAGGTCTGCTTTCAATACAGGAGTTGTCAGCTAGCCACAAAGCTCTTGAAAAGCCTCAGATAATATTTTTTTTAATGGTCATTTTAAGTTGCTGCTTTATTTCCACCTGGTGATTGAGACATGCATAAGCCAGCCATCTGGATTGACAGTTGGAACATTCCTTATGGCTTTTTCTGATGAGTAGATCTGTTTATATGAGATTCATGTGTACTACTAATGGGACAAATGTCAATGTATGCATTACTTTTTGATAAAGCACCTTGGTTTTTAGCTGTCTTAATTACTGATAATGCTTAAACATGCCTGGAATTTGAACACAGAGGCTTAAGCAAATGTTTTGGACTTTCAGGTCAAAGAAAATAATATTGCATATGAATTGGACTTTTCCAAAGTCTACTGGAACCCACGTCTTTCCACAGAACATGGCCGTATCGTTGAGCTTTTAAAGCCTGGTGATGTCCTTTTTGATGTCTTTGCTGGGATTGGACCTTTTGCTATTCCAGCAGCAAAGAAAAAGTGCCACGTATTTGCAAATGATCTCAATCCTGAATCGTACAGCTGGCTCCTGCACAACTGCAAACTAAACAAAGTAGACAACAAAATAAAAGCGTTCAACATGGATGGCAGGGACTTCCTCCTGGGGCCAGTAAGAGAAGCACTCAGTAAAGAGCTCCCACTTCTGAAAGAAGAACAGAAAACCTCTTTTCATATAGTCATGAATTTGCCAGCTTTGGCTATTGAATTTCTAGATGTTTTCAGGCATCTCTTAGTTGGAGAGCCATGCAGCACTGCTGGCCTTCCCACAGTGCACTGCTACGGTTTCTCCAAACATGATGACCCCGCCAAAGATATTCAAGAACGAGCTGAAGCTTCGCTGGGAACCTCCTTAGATGGACGCTGTTCTACTTACCTGGTTAGAAATGTTGCACCGAACAAGGAGATGCTGTGCATCAGTTTCCAGATTCCAGCGGACGTGCTGTACAAGAGGCCCTGCCCCGATGAAGGTAAGGAACAAGCCTCCTATGTGGCACTTGGATTTCGGGCTACACCATTTGCTGTCCCATACTGGTCCCACCTTGTCAGCCCTGGGGTCACTTCAGGCACGTGACAGTAATTCTGTATTGGGTTGTGAGCACGGAGGTAGTCGGCAGGACTGAGCGCCCGCACGTGTGCGGCAGCTGCAGGGCTTCACGCGCTCTCAGTAACAGCCGTCCGCTCCTCTGATCCCAGCGTGAGCCTCCACAGGAAAAAATGGTGGACTGGATAGGATCATCCCACAGGCCATAAACCAGACCTTTATGCCTCAGATTGTGTACTGGGGGAGGATGGAGTATCTAACATCAAGCACGCGTTTCTCTTAGCTAAATACTTTAGAACTGGAGCTTCATTTTCACCCAGGGTAGAATGATGTACTTCCAAGTGATTGGTCCCAGTTCTGACCTTCTCCCTTATGCTTGCGTGGACTCGGTTTAGGTCTGGAGTCACTACATCAGCAGAATCTGGTTCTGTACAAGTTTAATTGAGAAATGGATATCCTTAGACATCTTTTGATTTTTTTTTAAATTTTTTTTTAATCGGTCATTTCTTGAAGTACTTGTAGAAGGTAGTTGGTTTCAGTGATCTTGGGCTTTGTACTCTGTGACGAGAGGGGAGAGGCTTTCCATCTGCAGTTACGTGAACTGGAGGAAAGGAGGTTTTGATAAAGCTGTAATGCCATGAAACTTATTTTTACGCCGTTGTTGGGAAGCAATGAGATGTCAGTCAACATGTAGCTCAGTACAGGTTTTTTGAAAGTGCTTTTTGGCATTCAGTAAAGATCCCCCATTATTGCTGTAATGGTTTTCATTTGTGACAGTTAAGCCTGATTTTAACTCTCCTCTCTTCCTGTTAAATCCCTTAAGTGTAACATGGCTTGTGGTTTAGTTCCATCTGTTTACTGTATATTAAATAACTTACTTTTTCTCACCTTCTTCCAGCAAAACCAGCCTCCAAACGTCTGTGTACCAGTAAAGATTTTCCTGAAGAAAAGTTACCGAGTTGAAGATGAGAGTTATGGTAACTACCTTAGTAGTTTGCATACGGTATACTTAGGTTACCTCTGGTTTAACCTTTGAATTATTTGAAGCGTACCTGTTACCCATCTCAGGTGCCAAGATGCGTAATGCATGCTGCAGCTTTCCTTTGTGAGCCTTGCTCCCTGCATTTACCTTTTTTTTTTTATTTTAAATTGTGGGATCAAAAAAGCAGATTGTTGTTACTCTAAAAAAAAATAAAACTTCGCCTTTTTTTAATAAATGTGTTTGGTACTTTTCTGCTCTCTATTGTTTCACACCCTGTGATAATTCAGTGACACAGACCGGGATAGTTTTCTGCTTTGTCATTTTGATAATGCGTGGTTTTGGCGAAAATGGATTTTTATATTTTGTCGGGTCTAGCAAGATGACTTGCCTAACCTTTGCACTGGATTCTCTTTGCTAAATGGTTTTGGTGTTTAAGAATATTGGATTACTGTTAGCAGATGCACAAACAGCTCTTGTGCAAGCAAGATAACCTTTCAAAAATGTAACCCAAGATACAAAAAAGGCTCAAATAGCCATATATACTTGTTTGTAGGCTTTTGGCGTAATAAATGCTTTTTAACACTGAGATTTAGTTAGGGATTGGTCCCTAACTTAGCGTTTGCTCACCGTTAAAGCAGGAAAGACTAATCATTTGCAGATTAAGTACAGGCTTGCGTTGAAACACTAGACTGACAAGCAGTACCTGGCTGAACAGTCCTCTCGTCTTGAAACCACTTCCTCCTGTGGCTTTTGTGCCTCAGCTGTCTCCCAGCTCTCCCTTACCTCCCTGACTGCTCCTGTGTCACAGTCCCTGGACGATCTCTCTGACAGGCTGCCTGTATTCTGCAGGGATTGAAAAAGCCTCTGATTTCCTTTGATTTCCTTTCCTTACCCATCCAAACTATTGTTGGGCAATGTCAACCACAAATAGTTTATTTGGACAGAGAACTCAGATCACCCTCTTGGTTTCAGATACTTTCCTTCAGTGCAAGCTCAGAGCTCACGCTTAGCAACACAGTGACCGGATGGCTATCGCCCTCCCTGGCTCTGCTGCTGTGGCTCCGTCACTGGGGCCTGTAACCCCACATCTCGGTTCTCACCCAAACAACCGTTAAGGCCCATAGATTTGTTTTGCTCAGCGGCTTTATGTTGTAGCCTTTCCCTCGGCTACACCACCAGTGCTTTTGAGGAAGCCTTCACAGCGTGGTTACCGCTAGATTGCATTTATCAAATCAGGGGGAAAAAAAATCAACATTACTCACTCATACTATCTTGCGAGCTGCTGTACAGATTACTTCCCTGGCCTGCCACTCCCGCCCCAGCGTTCCTCCACTGGCCTTTAAAATGGTATCGCAGCAGCTTTACCCTATTTGTCCTTGCTGTCAATGACAGGCACATCATATCCTCTCCCTGTCAGTCACTGCTCCTCTAACAGCAAGCACTGGGCTCTTGCCTCCGGCCTGCGATGCTATCTCTGCTGTCTGTTACGCTGTCTCACACCGCTGCATGCTTTCCTACCATGGCCCTGTGGGCATCCCATAAATGCTGAAAGCTGCTCTTGTTCTTTCAGAGCCCTCCATGAACACTGCTGTAGCGATAAGGCCCTCGACCGTTCTGGAATGATGATCAGCCTGTGATCTACACTAACGCACCTGTCTGTACGGCCAGAGACTACAGGTCCCTTTGACTGCATGCGTTGCCTCACTGTCCAAATTTAGGGCTTCTTGGCATTACTGCACTCACAGAAACCTGGCTTTGATCACCATTTTTGTGTTAAGCAAGTCAACTACATAGCTGTGATTTTCAGCATGTGACTAAAGTATCCCAGGACAGGGAAGGATTTCAGGTCTTAAAAGTTTTGTTCGCTTAAGGATTAAATGCCATTGTTATTTTAGCAGGACAACTTTATTTTAGATGCCAGTCAATGGATGACATGTAGCTATACTCATAACCAGGGATTTTTCCATATTTCTGTGCAGTTGCCACTCTTGCATATAACATTTCCACATTAAATCGCAAACGACAGCCAATGTACATGCGAGTTGCATGGATGTATTTAAATGATACATATTAATATGCATATGCCGTTTTGCATTCACTGAGGCAATGACCTGAGGCTTTACAAACTGAATATAAAGCAGCTCCTCGGTGAGGTGTATCTTTACCAGCCTGGGTGAGCCCAGAATAGTACAGACTCCCCCTGGTTGCTGCCACTCCCTTCCAGGGTCCCGAGCACAATCGCCGAAGGACTGCCGCTATCTTGTACCTGGGAAGAGGAGACAGGCTGTCAGCCATCTGTGGCAGAGGGAACGAACTCCCACAGCTGCTGGCTGCTAGGAAAATGATCAGCTAGGTGGTGGTGGCAGCCATCTACCCGCGAGTGAGGGAACGGGTAAATAACAGGCATGTCAACTTTTAAGCCGTGCAGCTGAGAGGAAAGGAGGAAGGGCCGCAGGCAGAAAGCAGCACTCATCTCGGGGCTAGACTGCAACACAAGTGCAAGTGTACCCGCGGTCTCTAACACACATCGTGGGGCTGAGTCCTACACAACACGCAGCCACAGGCTTTCTGGCCCAGGCCAGGCCCCGTGCCCCTGGCAGGGAGCTGTACTCCGCAGGCTACAACCTTTTCTACACCTCCGCCCTGTGTGTAACATTACCTGCTGGCAACTATTCTGGGCACAAACAACAGGATTTCAGAGAAAGGGCAATGGAAATTTTG
Organism: Charadrius vociferus; assembly: GCF_000708025.1. Classification (NCBI taxonomy): domain Eukaryota; kingdom Metazoa; phylum Chordata; class Aves; order Charadriiformes; family Charadriidae; genus Charadrius; species Charadrius vociferus. The sequence goes on from NW_009649929.1 coordinate 2,141,730, forward strand.
ACACCTCCCTCCACTTTCTTTAATAAAGGAAGCACTGAGTCTGGAAGAGAGCTTATTATTCTCTTTATTATAACATAGAAAAAATACATTAATTTAGTACACTCCTCAGAGCAGTATTCAACTATTAATGGGGGACCCATAAAACGTGGTCCAGGCTAGAGGCTCTCGCTGTCCTGGGCATTTTCCAGTGTCCTGCAGTTTATACATACTCACGGCAAAGACCAATCCTGCCACAGGACGCCCATCTCTGCTGCAATTAGTCCACCTTCCACTACGAGGAGAGGGGAAGGAATACATAAAAGCAGCAGATCAAGGGGCAAGGATCATCCCAAAAGCCAGACAAAGGGATGAACACGTGACAGGAAAGTTGCAAACAGAGCTAAACAGGAAAAAAACCAAACCCAATTTTGACTTAGCCTTGTATCAAGGCTTCTTAGATTGCTTCTGGAGGAACACAGTTGGAAGACTCTGAGCTAAAGATTTGTTTTCCAGACAAAGGTAAGAACCAAGTGACATGAGGAAGGATCCTGCATAAGAGTTGTGTCAGCACAGTTCCAGGGTTTCTCATCTCATCCAGCTGGCAGGAGGAAAAACCCACTTGTCTGAACTGGGGAAACTAGTTTTATGAGAAGAAAACGTAGGCTTGAATATTGACACTAAATGTTATAATCAAAATGGCATTTAAATGCTTGTGCAAATAAAACCCTGCAATAAGAGTAAAACCACAAACTTCAATAAAAAAGTCTGGCTTTACTTAAAAAAAAATTTACAAGTGTATTTCTTTAAACCTCAAACATATACAGCTGAGTTATTCACATCTTCCATTAGATGTGGCTTATTGCTTCAGCCTCCCTCAGCAAAGTGCCACATGACTAACGAGTTTCCCCCTCCACAAAAATGTATCTACCATTTTACAAAGCTCTTGTGCAGATGGGTTGGTTTTTTTTCCTTTAACACTTAAACACAGCTGGTTTTACACACAAAAGTGACTGCAGCTTCGCCGTTGTGCAGATGGCAGCAATTTTACCCAACCTTTGCTGGCCTGACTTTCTTTTCGCTCCGTTTGGTGTCCCTTGATCGCAGGCTGATGCACACTGGCTAACTGGGGTGCCAGAAAAGACCACTGAAAGCATCCTGTAAGGCTCGGTGACAAGCAAGAGAAGAAGTGTAGCCCCCAGCAAGATCCTGCGGAGAGGCGGCTCGTACATGGTTGAGATACCTAGAACAAAGAGAAGCGTTATTTTAGAGCAGAAATAAACACAAACACCCACATAGTTCGCAGAACAGCGAGGTCCAGGCTACTTTTGGGGAGAAAGCAAGGAGATGGAGCTGCCACTGCTAGCTGCCTACGGACGCATCAGCATAAAACTTCCATTAGTAAAAACAATGATGAAGGTGATGCACCTTCAGGCGAGCTGCCCAGCCGGCGCACTGAAAAACTTTGGCTCTTTGCAATAGGCTGCACAGGGTTAAGTACACTCAATGGTTTGTATTTTCTGTGCTCGCTCTGGCAGGGAGGGTTGCATTGTCCCCACCACCCCCTTCGGTAGTTCCTTCTAAGCCGAGGAGGACACAAGCCTTCCTGCACTCCCATGGGAATCAGAGGGTTTCAGCTCTGTCTGGGCGCGCCCCAAAGCCAACTGTGCCGGCTGCTCTGATGACACCAAGGCTGAACTTTGTGCTCTCAGGTCTATCTTTATCTGGAGTAAGTCTACCGACACCAGGGAATTAGATCTGTACGAGGCTGTCATCAACATTTTGGCTAAAGAAGCCTCTGAACATCACAACTGATTAAGCATCATCACCCATTTGCAGAGCCATCTAATTTTACACCAAACCAGCCAGACCGATGAGTTGGTGTTGAAACACGCTACCTACGCTGGCACTGCCGCAAGCTCTTGGCTCTCCTTAGTTCCTTCTGAGGGCCCAAACCCAGTCACGCGTGCCGAGAACTCCCATTAAAGGTGTCTGCTCAGGGGGGCTTGAATGGTTCCATTCAATGCTGTAACCCTATAGCTCTCACACCCCACGTAAGACAGATACAAGACCAGATTCTCAGCTAGTTTTGCACCCAAACCCCAACAAACACAGAGAGAGACACAGGCTGTAGCCCAGCACGATCAGCACAATGACCATCTCAAATTCTGAACACCAGATAAAATACCATAAATGAGAACCGCTTTTCGCAGTCACCATGTGAGCCACTGAGCTTCACTAGCTGTTTTGATTCATCACTTGGTACATGTTGCTCCTGGGAAGGTTGAGTCATTCCACCTCTGGCTTGGCAATTCAAGCATAAACTTGCAAAACGCATACAGCCTTTTATAATGTTATCCCGAGAAACCTAAAACAGCTGCACTTTTGGCAGGAAAATACAGGACCACCAGTAAAATATCCAAAACAGTTGCATCTTTTAATTTATGACTGTACACTGTTTCCATAAAGAGTATATAAAACAGGTCAGATTTTATAGGTAAGACATAATAAACAGTCATACCCATTGATGCCATAAATGTGTAGAAAAAGAGGTTACTTAGAAATGATTAATTACAGTTTTAAAACTGTATTTCTTGCACCTTATAACCACAATGCACAGACATGAGCAACATTTCTGAGTGATTGTCGGTGAGACGCTGAAGCCGAGAGACTGAATTTCCCTCCTGTGGCCAAGTTCAGGTGAGCTCTGCTGCTTTGTACCAACTCATGATGGAGTCTGGTCCTCACTTCTGAACATGGGTTCCCATCAGCACGGGCAGAGACATTAGGGCGCAAACCCTTTTAGTAGCGTTCAGTCCAAAGGGAAACTACAAACACAGCAGCAAAGCTGGTCCCACCTCTTATTTTGCAAGGGAAGATGATCTGCAGAGAGCTCCTGTTTTGTGGGAGAACGCATTTAATAGATTTTTTTTTAATTTTTTTTTAACATTCTTGTTACTTGTCCCTTAATATTTTAGGAGGAAAATCTCATCCCTCCCAAAGGCCTTTTACAACTGCTGTGGGAGACAGGAGCTCCTTCCCCCAGCCAGGAATGATGAAGGGATACTGACAATGACAAATAATTTCCTTCAAAATGTTGGTGTGAAACTACCTCCACCCTCCAAACCAGAGTCTTATAAAAATCAATTCCCATCTCAGATTTTACTTCTATCATGTTTATTTCATTGTGCAGACTTCATTTTCCACTCATGAATGGAGCAGTCCAGAGAAAACGGGATTATTTTACGTTTTTATATTAACAGAGGTTTGGTTGTGTGTTTTTCATTATTTTTCTTATCTTTTGTTACATATCACTAAAAGGAGAGAGGGAGAGTCTATCATAGAATAGTTTGGGTTAGAAGGGACCTTTAAAGGTCACCTAGTCCAACCCCCCTGCAATGAGCAGGGACATCTTCTACTAGACCAGGTTGCTCAGAACCCCGTCCAACCTGACTTTGAACGTTTCCAGGGATGGGGCATCTACCACCTCTCTGGGCAACCTGTGCCAGTGTTTCACCACCTTCATTGTGAAGAAAAAAAAAAAAAATTATTTCTTCCTTATATTTAATCTATATCTTCCCTCTTTTAAGTTAAAGCTATTGCCCCTTGTCCTATCACAACAGGCCCTGCTAAAAAGCCTGTCCCCATCTTTCCTGTAGGCCCCCTTTAAGTACTGAATGGCTGCAATAAGGTCTCCCCGCAGCCTTCTCTTCTCCAGGCTGAACAACCCCAACTCTCTCAGCCTGTCCACACAGGAGAGGAGCTCCAGCCCTCAGATCATCTTCGTGGCTCTCCTCTGGACCCACTCCAACAGGTCCATGTCTTTCCTGTGCTGAGGGCTCCAGAGCTGGATGCAGTACTCCAGGTGGGGTCTCACCAGAGCAGAGTAGAGGGGCAGAATCTCCTCCCTCGACCTGCTGGCCACGCTTCTTTTGACGCAGCCCAGGATGCAGTTGGCTTTCTGGGCTGTGAGCACACTTTGCTGGCTCATGTCCAGCTTTTCATCTATCAGTACCCGAGTCCTTCTCAGCAGGGCTGTTCTCAATCCCTTCATCCCCAGACTTTACTGATACTGGGGGTTGCTCTGACCCAGGTGCAGGACCTTGCATTTGGCCTTGCTGAGGTTCACATGGGCCCGCTTCTCAAGCTTGTCCAGGTCCTTCGGGATGGCATCCTGTCCCTCAGGCATGTCAACCACACCATTCAGCTTGGTGTCATCTGCAAACTTGCTGAGGGTGCACTCAATCCCACTGTCTGTGTCATTGATGAAGATATGGAACAGTACCAGTCCCAATACAGACCACTGAGGGACACCACTTGTCACTGATCCCCATCTGGACATTCAGTCCTTGACACTACCCTCTAGATGTGACCATCTAATTGTCTCTCTTTTTTTAGGTCATCTGCAACTGGGGCATTAGTTTCGTAAGAAAGCCTGATTTACAGCTATTACAACATTTACAGTTAATTGGTATCTGATCTCTGAAGCAATACAAAATCATTGCCAAAAAGGCTCAGATCAACTTTTACTATGGTAACCTGCATTAATTCTCCTTACTCCCGTGAAACAAGCCCGACACGCTGCTGGCTGTCAAGTGAGGTCTTTATTTTCCTGTTAAGTATCTAAACTTACTGCTCTTGACCCATTTAATTACTGTGGTACACCAGGCAATTGCAAAGAATCTGCCACGCTGAAGCCACACAATGAGAAGCGAATGTTTCGCTGGCTTTTCCACACCGATCCGCATCTGTGCTGCCTGAATCCAGCCGTGCCCTTTGCAGGAGTATCTCTCTGAACTGGATTCTTGGGGTTTCTGGCAAAGGTCAGCACATCTTTTCATGTACACCTTTACAACAGCAGCAGGAAGAAGCGCTTGCCAAGTTTTATTTCCAAAAAGTCAAGCTCCGTTAGGTCTTGGGACCTGGAGGTAATTGCTCTCACTAGTTAGCAAATTCCAGCACACTAGGTCTGTTTTTCATAGGTTTATTTTAAGTACCTGTAAATCTTATAAGCAGAAACCAGGAAAGAGAGGTTTGCTTTTTCTGGTGCAGTTTTTTAATGTAACTTGTTTTTACTGAGGGCAGACTAAACTCTGACGTTAAAAAAAGCTTGCGCTATTATTTTTGAGCCGGGCTAAAGGGCTGTGTGTTCTCTGCCCCACAGTTTCACACTTCCCATTCACCTTAATGCCTACGCTCTGCTTCAGGCTCTGCCCAAACAAGCCTCCTTTCCTTAGCTGCAGCCATTGGATGTTGATCTTCCCCATTAACCTTTCACATCAGTTAAAACACATCGTATTTTGTTCTTCATGAGCCTTCAGGGGGCTCATTCCTGACCTTTAGTTTCTCATCACCATGTGAAAACAAAAAAAAAAGCCTCCTGTTTCCAAGGAAAGAGGCTTAATTCACACTTGGTGCAGAGGCTCAGTCAGAATCAAGTTGGTCATTCCTGGGAGTGGGTTTCCTTCATGTTTTCTCTTTTCCAAAGGCCACGTCACCATCACTTCATCAGGAATGACTGGGACCGCTGGAGAATTATGCGGAGGCATTCAGCGTGGCAGCGGGCACGATCCCCCATGCCTTTCCACCCACTGCCCAGGCAGCCGCTGCACCACTTCAGAAAACCAGAGGACCCAACACCAGATCATCAGATGGCAACATCCGAGACCACTGGCAAATGTCGTCGTCCTCCCCCCCAGCTCGACAGGGCAGTCTCGTTTCAGAGAAATTCAGGAAAGATTTCAGAAACAATCAGAGGGAGTGAAGAAACAGCACAATCAAACAAGGAAACAGGCTAAAAAAAAAAAAAAAAAAAAAAACCAAAACCCACCCCCCACCCCAACTTCCAAAAATAAAAAACAAACAAAAAAAAAAAAACCCAAAGATCCAACCAACAAGCCAAAAAACCCCACCAACTTCCCTCTACCCACCCAACTGAAAGTATCATTGCCTGGGATTATTTCCCACAATCTTCCCCCATCTACCCAAGATAAATGCAGTTCCACTGGTGTTTCTGCAGATGCATTATTAGAGGTAGACAAGGAATACTGTGTATTTGGCATGCAGATTTTGTTTCTTTTGATCTATTAGGTATTTTATGGGGGTGAAGAAAAGAAAAATCACTCACAAGTTGTTTGACAGAAAAAAGATAATGTAATTCTATTTCTCAGAATAGATTTACTCTCATCTGATTATCCACAGTATCCAAGACAGAAAGTAATGGGGCAGACCTTAGATCTGGGAAATTCTCCAGATTCATCATTTAAATAATAAATAGTGGTTGCATGAAAGCAAGCAAAATACTTCAGTCAGGAAACTGTATAAAGCATTAGTAAGGCAGTAGCATATGCTGCATTCCTGAACCTTTCTGGAGACAGTATTTTCATTAGATTTACCAAGTCTCTAGGATGAGCTATCAACGCATTATTCACAGCATACTCGCACAGACGGAGTCTTATCAGATGAGACAGGCACATAAGAAACTGGATTTTCTCTGCTCTGTTTTTTGTTGAGGAATGTGTGGCCTGGGTGACTCTATAGCCCCTGAGCAGGTAGAAACTGAGCTCCTCCACTCAACTCTGGATTTGTTTGAACCAGTTCTACCACACAGTCAGTCCATGCAACCAAAGCAGAATTTGCTTATAAAACTAGACGAGTTCATTGCTATTCTTCATTAAATAGCCCTGGGGAATTCATTTGGGAACAGGCTTTCGCTAGGTGTTATTCAAATATGGTGTGGCTCTCCTTGTCTCAGAGACTGTAATGTCTAAGGCAGGACAAAGACGCTACACACAGAAAGCTGGTACTCAAAGTGGCAGCGCAGAATAGCAATTCATCCCTCCACAGACTATATACAAGCCTGATCCCAAGTACTCAAAAGTCAAAAAGCAGTCTTTCATCTATTTTAATAGACACTCTTTAGTTACTATCATCATATTCAAATCTTAAAAAAAACAAAACAGCTTTTATTGGTATCAGAAATTCCTGCCAAACACCACCCAGCACAGCCTGTTCCAACACATAATGCACCTTTAACACAACCATGAACTCGGCAGAGGCTCCTCACGAGCCCAACTCAGTACCTCAGGCAGGTACCATGCCTGAGGTCAGGCTTCCAGCCCTGATGGCAGCAAGGTACCTACCACCAGCCACTCTTCTCCACTCTCCAGGACAACAAGAACCAAATGGGGAAAAAAATGTATTTCATAGTTGAATTGGAAAAAATGTTCCCAGGAAAGGAGTAGGTCCAGGGCTGCCCCAAGGAACCAAGACATCATTTGGTTGATAAATACAGTGTAACCGTTTTAATCACTTTAATCTGAATGTGAGCAGGAAGTCAAAGTGGACAACAAATTGTCACAGTGTGGGGTTTGCTGCAAGCACCAGCAAAGGGGCAGGCAGCTACCCACCCAAATAGCTGGGGGTTGGGGGTTTGGTTAGGGTTTTTTTTTAATGCCTCTGGATATTATGTTTCTGTGTATACAACTGAAGCAATCAGTGTGAATGTCAAGGAAGGGCTAAGCATAATGAGGTCAAAAGACAACAGATACCAAGGCAGACATAAAAAGAATGTATTTTTAACCAGGTTGTGTCACCTGTTAGTCTTGCCGCAGGACAAGACCAAATACAGTCCATAGTGCAGGGGTACAAGGAAAAGTCACTCCGAATGCCACAATACAGTTTTGGTTAGCAAAAAAAAATCCTGCCGAAGGCCAGAGAGCTACCATAAACACCACCATTGAAGCCCCAGCAACCCCACTGCAGACAGCAGATCCACGAGTTCAGATTCAGCTTAGCAAGCCAGTCTATTTTTTCATTATTAAGAATAACGTTTAGCTTTGCTAGTTTTCTGAGGGCTTAGTGAGCAGAAATTGCTCACCAAGGTGTCAGATGAGTGCCAGACCCCAGCCTTTTCCATGCCACAAACTTGCTCAGCCCATTTCACATACCTATGCCCCAAGAGACTGCTGCAGAACTGTCACTTATTCATCACAGTTCTCAGAGCTGTGCCCAGAGTTCCTCTCATTCAAACCAGCGTGTGATCAGGTGTAGAAGCTTATGACGTGCTTGTAAAACCACCACCTATGCCTCCAACGCAGGACACGCAGTAGCAATTCTCTTATTTAGGGGCTGAAGCTGCCAGAATTGACAGCTGAGTCCATGGTTGGTATTACGAGCAAACCCTCTGGTTCCAACCAACTCTACCTTTGATGACATTTTCAGGGGCTCACTGGAATTGTTTGGAAATAAACATATCTATATTTAGATGATGTTTGAGTATTTCCCCCCCCCTCCCACCCCTTTACTTCAGACAGAAACATCAACCAGCTTTCCAATAAGGAAAAGTTAAAGTCTTCATCTTGCAATAAATTCTTCAAAATCAGATGCCTACTGACTCTAATGGGTCTCTATTCATTACAATGAACATTTAAGAAAAAACTTCTTAATTGGGAATTTGAGTTCATGGCTCCCAGAACTTTTATTTCTCAGTTTTAGGACTTTTAAGTAAAGAACTCTGTTCTACCAGAAATAACTTTTCCCAGTAGAAAAGCCAAGAAATCCCTAACCCACAAAATCAATAAAAGACATTTAGGACCTCTAGTGATTCTCTCCAGCCTCTTCCATCTGCTTTTTCTAAACAGCAATTTGTTTCAAACGCTGTCAGAGTGTCTCTGGGCAGGAGTACATGTCAACTGCATGTGGTGAAACAAAGTTCTTTAAAATTAAAATAAAACAGCTCTGCCACAGCGCACCTCAGCTAAGATGGAACAGCACAGAGGTCTGCTACCAGACACTGAAAGGGGGGGGGAAGCCTAGGAAAATAACATTAGCCATGAAACAGCTGTCTCTGATAAAGCCAGCTCTCACGCCAAAGGTAGAAATCAGTGACCAGTTATTCTTCTTCTCTTTTCCCCTTCTACCTTATATCAAAGGACAAACATTTCAGACCCTGGCAGCCCAAAGCCGCACGTGCCCTGCTGCAACAGCAACCCGGCAGCATCTCGGGGCTCAGTGCTCCTGCTCCAAAAGCAGCAGCTTCACTCCTTACCATTCAGCTACCGCGGTGACCAATAAAAGAATCTCCAGGGTGTTTAACACAAAAACTAAGGCACATTTATGTGATGTTTCACATAAACTGTTTCCTCTTTAATGGTGAAACACATACATAAACTGTAAGATATATCTAATTACCTATATCAGAGATTTTATTACAAATTACCTATGACATTGCTGAATACAGTTGTGAACCTTGCAGTAAAAAAAAAATAAAAAATCTTTAAATGCAAAGACACAAAGTCAAAGGAGCCATCCTTGCTGGGGGGATGAGAACAGAATCAATTTTTCCCATACTGCTTTCCCTGAAAACTTCCTCTTTTTGCAATGAAATCCGGACTCCAGAGACCAAACATTTCCACTGAAAAGATAATACATTAGGGGATGGAACATAGGAAAATTTTCTTGTGACAGCTATCTCAAAATACCTCTTCAGTACTCCTAAGTGAATGCGTCATTAAAAAAAAAAAATAAAAAGGAAAAAAATCTAACTCTTCTACTGGTAAAAAAAAAAAAGATTAAAGGAAGAAAAATTTTAGGGAGCACCTGGTTCTCCAGCATTTTCCTAGCGCTGCAATTCTACTGCTGCTGTAGTTTTTAAACAGACAGGAGACCAGAATCAAGGACCCACATTTATTTAACACATAAACAAACATTTGCCTTTGGAGTAACTGAGAATCCAATGCTATCGCCTAAAGGTAAGACAAAAAAGCCTGGAGAAATGAAGATCAAAGAACAAGGAAAAATGCCTTCTGCCCTACAGAAACTGTCTGATATAATTTTAAAAGAAGTGGATGTTTTAAAGTGTAAAGACAGGAAACTAATGATGAAAAAGGTTTTATAGAATAAAGGAAGCTTTGTATTAGTCTGACCTAATATGCATTTTCTACATTTTGTATGCCGCAGGCTGAATGACAGTGCTGGGATACCACTTGCAGGCTGTGCATACAGTAGTGCCTGCAGAAACCTGTAACAACAACTTTTAGACAACTCCAGTCCCGCTGCAGGGTCCTATCAAAGAAGGCACCAGCCTTGATACAATTACTTCATGCAAAGAAGGACTATAAACTCAAGGTACTATGGACTACAGACTTAAAGACTATTGACTTAAAGGACTGTGGACTATAGACTTAAAGACTACAGACTTAAAGCACTCTGAAATGGAACCTTAAATGGCACAAACTGACCTATATCCATCTTTGAAGGAATTGCAAACCCAATTACACCTGTAGGCAATATGTTAAAAATGTTAACAAGTTAAATAAACCTTTTTTTTTCCACTGAGTTATGAAAGCTAGAGATTTACATTCAACGAGAATTCGCGTATGTAAATCCAGTGCACGTTTGATAAATACATTTTGCACCTCATGTGAGCCCAGAATTCACCACGGGTGTCTGCATATTTCCTTTGATAATAATCAAATGCTTCATTTAATCAGATTCTCTTAGCGTTTGACCAGGCAGCATCACTTGTGTAAGTTTCAACCTTGGAAAAGGTAAATGCAAGAGAGCAGCCATTCCTGCCTTTGCAATCTGAGCTAATGCTGGAAATCTTGCATGGACTTTCAAAAGTTAAAGCAATGACAGAGGTTAAATTGTTTTGCTGGGTTTTTGGGGTTTGCTTTTTTTTTGTTTGTTTGGGTTTTTTTTAGAAAAGAGGAAGAAAAAAAACAAAACAAACCTGAAGGTGCTCGAGTACACCATAATCCCCAATAGGCAAACTTCAGAGAAAGGAGGCATATTCTCAGCTGGTCTAAGTCAACTGGTTTATAGATTTCTATGCTGTTACAGGGCAGATTCAAGACAGTGATTATCTGAAAGTTCTCATTTTAGCAAGCGACTGCCTGTTTGAAAATAAAAATGGGAAATGGAAAGCAGAACCTGCAAACACAATCCTTTGCAAGCAAAGGAAAACTAAAGGCTACCCAATTTCTTTTTGTTCATGTTTCAACTCTATAAAGCATAGAAGTTCTATGCTGACTTTTCTTTCTGGAGTTGTTGGGGGCATCCTCACATACCGCTTTCCTCCCAGTAATATGTTTAGTCATTTTAATAGCTCCGTGCAGGTCAGTCAACAACCATCACCGATTATGCTGTGCAAACAGTTTGCTTCTTGTTGCTCACTGCACATCTCAGCACCGCACGGTCCTCCTGCCGGTGTTCCACACACCGTCTCCAAAATACATGCAACCACTACCATTTAGATTTTTATTTTTTTTCCTTTAAACTGAAAAGATTTCTGCTTTAACTCTTTCCATTGAATTCATTATCCCTGCGTACTTAGCTGCTAACAAAAGGTTAATGTTCGTGTCTAGGAACCTTGCTCAGAGGAAGCCTTCCTTCAGTGCAAGTGACTTCCGTAACTCGTGCCTCTGCGAGCAGAGGGGTTGGGAGCGCTCTTGGATGAGCGGGGGCACCTGGTCCCCCATTTGTCATCTTCCTGAGGTCACCCGCCAGCTGTCTGTCCTCTCAACACCCAGCCTTCGCCATCCCGGTGAAGGCATTCTCTCTTGCTCAGGTTTCCAGGCCTGAACTTCCAGATACAGTAAATCAATCAGCCATCGCAGAAACTGCTCAAACAACTGCAAGTAAGCATTTTAGCACCCTTGAGCAGCCTCGCTGCGTAACAAGGACACTGCAGTCCTAGCTGGAATCCAGCAAAGCACTCGCTCTGCATGACTAGTATAGATTACACTTCGGAGGACTGCAGAACTGCAGCTACATTTAGTCTATGACTAAATCAGGCTCCACTCGTACTTGACCCTGAGAAGAATGTCATTGAATGCAAAGGCCTTTTCTCAGCTATGATTTTTTTTTATTATTATTATTTTCAATGGCTAAAAAGACCATTAAGCCCTCATTTCTGTAACTGCAAAGTAGCTCTCTTTTTAACATGTTGTGGAAGTGTTTTGGCATGGCTTGATCTTCAGATTTTTCATCCTTCCTCCTGCCCTCCAACTACAGAATCACAGAATGGTCAGGGTTGGAAGGGATCTCTGGAGATCATCTAGTCCAACCCCCCCACCAGAGCAGAGTCACCTACAGCAGGTTGCACAGGACGGTGTCCAGGTGGGTTTTGAACATCTCCAGAGTGGGAGACTCCACAACCTCTCTGGGCAGCCTGTTCCAGTGCTCCACTACCCTCAAAGTAAAGAAATTCCTCCTCATGTCTCCCTCACACACTTCCTACTACCTGAGTCAGAATTATTTTCACAGACTTTTTTTTTTTTTTTTTTTTTTTTTTTTAAGAATAGGGCAAGTTCAGTCTTAAAGACATCACTGTCTCTTTCCCCACGACTTGGGGAATGTTTCCCTGGCTTTGACTTGGGGAATACAGCACCTCTTCTATAGGCAAAAAGAGAGAACACAACTCTTATTCTGAAAGACACTTCTTTTGGACATACAAATTCTTCTTCTAGGGTAAAAATTCCCTACGCTTCCTCACACTCTGTCTTTTTCTCCAACTTCCACACACCCCACTGTGTACCATAAATCCCCCAGCGCACAGCAAGCAATCCATATTGATGAACTGAGGCTTTGAGCAGGCTACATGAAAGAGATTCCTCCTGGACCAGCTTCCATGTAAATTACACAGCTGTGAAGCAAAGGGAGCCCTTTCTGAACAGAGCGCTCAGTCAGGAACATCTACAGAAAGAGGATGGAGATGCGCAGAGACTTTTTTCCTCCTTTTTAGTGCATTTTGTTTGATGCACAGTGCTGTGGCAACAGACCACAAGGACAGTCATGGCTGTACCACAGCTGCAGAGCACAGGATGGCCTGCCACAAGCAGAGAGGAGATATTTTTGCCCCAGAAGCTCTGGTAAGAACCTTGACTTTGGGCTCGAGGCTGGAAAATGGACTGGTTGGCACACTTTTTTTCCACATTGAAGGACTGTTTTAGTCCTAGCAGGGGAGAACAGAGCCCCCAGGGTGACAGGCATCAGGCATGGTCACAGCCAGGCTGCAGACTAATGGAGGTCAACATTCTCCATCACCCCTATGCTCTCCCCTAGTTTGCCTCCTCCATCTACCTGCCCTGTTGCGCAGCTCCGAAACGCCACTGCAGGGCACCAATCTCAGTAAGAATGATGAGGCTGGACCTAAGGGGAAAGAAACACCACCTTCTCCCCCCTTCCCAGCATAAATGACTGAGAGCAGGAAAATAACACCAGAAATGCATTTACCACAGCCACAGGCTTTGCCCCCACATCACTTCTGATGGAAAAAACATCATGTGAACAACAAAAAAGCTGTATATAACCTCTGCTTTGAAAATACTGTCTCCCCAGGTCTATTCTGTTTTCCCTGTGACACAGCATCCTCTGCTCTGAGGGAGTAGCAATGAATTCATGTTGTATGATAATTCCAGTTTAATATGACTCAGAAACAAAATAGCACAAGATGCACAAGAATTTCTAGGGGGTTTTTAACCTCTGATACTGATCAGATAAGTAAGCTGCCAAACCTAATAATTATCTCAAATGAATAACTACGAGCAAGTTAAAAACTTGCTCTGTGCTCGTAGTCATTCATTTGAGACAATAAGAACCCAAAGTTATTTTCTTTAGGCAGTATTTTGAAAAGCATAATTGTCGAAAGCAAGACAACTGCAGTTTGAACGACACTATTTAAAGAAGATGAGACTGTTCAGGTCAAAACAAGGTGAAAAAGACAGCTCACTTGGTATCGCAGCTGACTAATGCTCTAACGCATCAGACCCTCTGCTTCTTCAGGTTCTGGCTGCTGCTGATCAGGTCAGCATTTCAGCCCGATGTTGAGGATCAAGTTTACAGCTCTCAGCCATGCTGGCATTTGCTCCTCAGGAAGGCCTGGAAGAGGTGGGAGGGAGAAAAGAGAGGAGGGCAGGAGGTAGGAGCGAGGAGTCATGCGCAGCCTTTTGGCTGAGCTCTCAAACACCAACCTGCAAAAGAACCATTTACCCCAATCCATCACAGAGCAGTCAAAGACAGCTCACAGAGGTGGAGAGAGAAGGGGAAAG
>NW_009649929.1:2155818-2160717 GCF_000708025.1 Charadrius vociferus
AAAGAGTTGCTCTGTTCTCTTGAAAACATTTTTACAGGGGAATGAAGGAAAAAACCCACTCCATCAATCCTAAGCCATTTCCTCCTATCTGTCAACATATGGTAGGAGCTATTATTATTTGGCTTAAATATAAAGTATCATCAAGCCTATTTTTCTATTTTAACAGTTTGACATTTCTGTTGTGAAATCTGGGTGCAATTCTCTGGATTTTATTGTCCTTCTCTATTGTGCCCTGGTGAAATTTCTAGAGGGGAAAAAGCAGCGATGATGGGAGATTTTCATTTTACTCTAAAAAAAGACAATGAGTTAAGTGTCTAAATGGAACCGTTCTTTATTTTATATAATTTCTGTTGAATTAAATTTTTTTTCTCTGCTGCTTTCAGTCTAATACAATTTCCTGAACAAGCAGGAGCACAAATATCAAAGCAGAAGTGTGCTGAGTTAGCCAGAATTTCTTCGTTTCAGCCGGGGGAGAAAAGTGCTAACAGAGTTGTTACAGAGGAGTGACATTCACAGTTACCAAAATTCTCTATGGATTATTTGTATAACAACTTGAGTCACCTTGTACACTGCATCCTTAATAAACATATTCAAAGAAGTTTTGCATACTGACTGAATTGATTCTGAAACCCTCTCATGCAAAAACTGCATTTTTAAACTTTTACGGAGTGCCTAGCAATCAGGGGAATGATCATTAATAAATAATGACATTTACTAAATTGTCTGGTGATAGCCGGCTGAGGAGAGAACTCACGTTAACACTAGGTGGCAGAAGGCTCTGTCACATCGACGACACCTGCAAACAGATACACTCATAGACCTAGACTTAAGCTTGATAGCCAGTTCTAGAAAAGCTAAGGGGAAAACAGTTGGAAGAAAAATACGCTATAAAATATCACCTGCCATCCGCTCTTTCACTTCTAATTCTGGCTTCAATATCTTTAGCACACATCATTTCACTGTTTTAAAGGCCTTTGGCTATCCTTGAATCTGAATACACCTTCTAAACTTGAACCTTAAATTGCCTCTTATTCAATTCAGGTGAAATTCCGTATGTGACAGGTGATTCTATGAAGCTTTTAAGTAAAAGAGGAATTCACAGTTAAAGAAATAAATGGCCATTAGGGCAAGTACACAGTAAAAACATACATTGCTAGTTACCTTGAAAGACACTTGAAACCGAGCTCGGAGTGCTATAGCAAGCACACTTCCGCAGCTGAAAGAAAACTAACAACCTACGAGCAAACTCATTCAAAACTGCTCAAGACTCACTGTGGAAGGGGTCTCCTAAAAATGGCAGCTGCTCTTTCACGGAGATGCATTTTCAGGAGATGCTTTTGTTATTACATATAAAATGTAATGGTGTCAACTGGTTGCTTCCAGTTGTACATAATTAACCCTTTAAAAAAAACATTTATGCTTGATTTTTCCTTTATTCTGGTCACTCTTTTTCAACTGCTCTAAGTTTCTCTCTCAACTAGTCTAAATCCAATATATATAAGGAAATAAAAATATTAATTTCCAGTAAAAAAGACAGGTGAAGAAATATCAGCAATCACAACTCAAAGGCAGTATACAAAGAACTTGCTGCATGGATTCTAACAACCCGGATAGAAAAAAAGCAAACAGCAATGTCAGATGTAACTGTAAACACGGAGAGGAAAAGCGGAAGACAACCAATGTCTAGATGTTGAAAAACCAAAGGGGATGGGGGAAGAACAGTAAACTATTTCCTTAGACAAAGAATTTGGAGTCGACAGCAAAGATTTCTTCGAGATCACTGTGGCTCCACTGCTTTTACAGTAATGTCCCAGATTTACAGCACTTCAGGGTTGGGTTCTACAAGTGTAGCTGGTGCCAATGAAGAGCTCAGTAGCCTTGTGGTGGGTTATTTTGCACCTCTAGACATGGAGGCTCTTTGTGTTTAAATATAGTACATTTTATCATTCACAGTTGTCAGCAGTGGAAATTGTCATCTAAGCAGCAAAAGATGCTGTTGAAGAAACAGGAGGGATTGGTTAGAAAGCAAAAATTATTTTGGCCGTGACAACTCATCTCACTGCCCATTTTGAGGGTAAGGGATCAAGACACCCACTGCAAATTGCTGCCTGAAAGTCAGAAAAATCAATAGTAGGTAGGAAAGCCTACTTGCCAAGACTACAGCCACTGCCAGCAGATTATTAATGCATCTGTCTGCATTCTTTAATGTTTCCTAAGAAGCAACTATGTTAACTGAAAAGGTGTGATGTGTCACCAGCCCTTCTCTTCTCTCCTCTTCATTTTCTCTCTATATTAAAACCTTGGCTACCAAAGAAAACAATCATGTTTCACCTCATCTTTTCCCAGCTTTTCTGAAGTCCAGTTCCTGCTCTATAGCAATATATACAGGCTAAGTACTATCCCTGACAAGCTGTTTGACAACCCTAAGTTGCACATCTATTTTACTCCCAGAGCTTTGGAGTTGGTAGGGCTTAGATGGGAAATGGAGGCCAATTAAAATAAACACAGACAATATCAATGAATTCTTCAGAAACACACAAGACAAGCAAAATGAAACACTACTGGCTTTTGCCCACAATTAGAAGTCAGCCCATCTCGCAGGCTGAATGCTCTGGCTGAGGTCCAGAAAGACACTTAAGCGCATGTCTTATTTTAAGCATGTGAGTAGTCTCATTGATTTTTCACTCATGCCAGTAAGAATATTCAATGTGCTTAAAGTTAAGCACATTGTTAAGTGCCTTCCTGGATCAAGGCCAGGCTATTTAGCCTTTGCAAGAGTTAGTCTACAGAATATTTGCCATTATTTTAACTTCTCAAGACTTTCTTTGAGATACAGTTTTATGGTGTATGGAAATATTTCATTCATCGAGTATCATACGAGCAATGACTGGTTTACAGCGACCTTCAGTGAACAAGTATTCTTCCCCTTCCCACATCTTCTGAAGCAGTAACGGGAAGGGTTATCAAGACACACAAGCAAATACACCGATAAAAAAAATTACTTTTGAAAGGGAAGCCAGCAGTCTTACTGATCTGGAAAGCAAAACTAGTGCCATAGTGAAAAACTGACGTATTAATTTTCAGTGAAAACTAATAAAGTCATTCACCAATATCCCATTCCAATACCAAGTCCTGTACAGCAACTTTGAAAAACAAGCTAACTGTTGACTGAAATGAGCGCATATTCAATCCCATTTTTCCTTCTTGCCTTTACAACCAGTTGAATAGAAAATTCAAGGAAAGACCTGTTAGAGCTTCCTCAAGATGATCTCACCACATCAGAGCACTTTATAGAGATCAAAGGCACAACAAACACTATTGCATTTTGCTAAAAAGAAGCAAATGCCATTTGCTTTGCTACAGACAATTGGACTAATTATCTGGTTAGCATTACCCAAGTTCAGTATCATACCCTGAATAAGAACTAAAGAAAAGCGTTTAATATAAGGAAAGCTGTACTGGATGAGACCAAAGCTCCCTCCACCCCAGGTGTCCCTCTCCAGCAGCAGAAAAAGGAGCACACAGGAGCCTGACCACACTAGTGAGACCAGCCGGACAATATGAGAGCTTGTTCCTATTTAACGAGCAGATGTGGATTTTATTTCAGTACTTGTTTCCTCCTGGAAAGTTTAAAGGGTGATATATGAACATAAAGCCAATTTAAAACTAGATCACCTCTTTGAAATCTCAGGTTGAATCATAGCTGTATTACCCATCATACCTTACACCAATGCAACTCCACTGATTCCATGTTACCAAGCACACACCTGACAGCGACTCAAGCTGCAGCATTTAAGACATCACTTTAGAAATGGGTGGACTACTCCCACAGACAACCTCTGAGACCTCTGCAAAAAGTAACTAAGAAGATAAAGGTAGCCTGCTGAAAAACAGATACTTTCTAGTAGATTCTGGTTCAGAAGTTCTTAAGTTGAAAGAAATCATCTCTCTCTTTTTTTTATATAGAGAGTTATTTTACATATCTTGATGCTGAGATTATTTGATGAAATTTTATCACCTTGTCATGCAGAGTCTGAGCAGAAAGACATAAAGGCCATAAAGCAGAGAAGCATGGGGGCTGGAAGGCACATCTGGAGACCATTCAGTCCAGCCCCCCTGCTTGAAGCAGGGTCATCTCAAGCAAGTTGCTCAGAGCTGTGTCCAGTCAAGATTTTAATATCTCCAAGGAAGAAGATTTCACAAACTCTCAGAACAAATTGTTCCAGTATTTGACCTCCCTCACAGTAAACATATTTTAACGGAATTCCCTGTATTTCAATTTGTGCCCACTGCCTCTTGTCCTCTCACAGGGCACCACAGAGAAGAGTCTGGCTCTGTCCCCTTTACTCCCTGCCCTCCATCACACATTTACACACATTGACAAGATCCTTCTGAGCCTTCCCTTCTGAAGATTTAACAGGTCCACCTCCCTCAATCTCACCTCACAGTACAGACACCCCAAGTCCTTACTCATTCCAGTGTGCCCATGTTTCTTGCACTGGGCAGCCCAGGGCTGGACACACCACTCCAGATGTGTCTCACCAGTGCTGAGCAGAGGGGAAGGATCACCTCCCTCAATCTGCAGGTAACACTCCGCCTAATGCAGCCAAGGAGGCTGTTGGCACACTGCTGGCTCATGGTCAACTTGGTGTGTTCCAAGGTCTACTGTGCAAAGCTGCTCTCCAGCCAGTCACTCCCCAGCGTGCACTGGTCCACGGGGTTATTCCTCCCAAGGTGCAGGACTTCACATTTCTCTTTGTTGAACTTCATGAGATTGCTGTCAGACCACTTCTCCAGCCTGTCAAGGACCCTCTGAAGGGCAGCACAACCATCTGGTGCACAAGCTGCTCGTCTAAACTTTATATTGCCTGCATAATACTTGCTGAAGTTGCACTCTTT
>NW_009649929.1:2160734-2205043 GCF_000708025.1 Charadrius vociferus
ATGAAGAGACTAAGCAGTACTGGTCCCAATATTGACCCCTGGGGTATACCACTATGTCCTGTTTTGCTTTAAAATCCACAAGGCATAACAGGTATGTTAACATCACTACATTGTATTGGTTTAACTAGCTCCCATTTTTAAATTAAGATGGTTAAATAAGAGCGATGTTTTAATATATGCAAGAATCAACTTTGTTTCTGAACAGTATCTGCTGTCTTAACTCATTTTTAAAAGTGAATTTCCTCTAAGAAAAGTTCAAAAATCATTTATGACTTCAGAGGGAAAGACAGACTTTTATTTTTGACCGGCTTTAGTATGTGACTAACCCAAATGGTAGACTTCATTAAAAAAAAAAATATATAATTTTTGTGGACAAAATTGCACCTTCATTTGAACTGATGAGAGCAACAAGAAAGCTGTATTCCTGAACTGGGATTATAGCCAGTTTATGATGGAAAAACATTGAATGTTTATGGCATAATTATAATGTTACAGCATTTGCTGCCAGAATTACAAAAATTATTCTTAAAATTATGCCCTAAATAGAATGTTGTTTAGCTAAACTGAAAGCACATTCCAAGAAACATGAAAAAACAAACTTACCACGATTCCAAATCTAAATTATGCATACTAAGGGCTTGTTTTAATCAAAGTACATTTAGTGGCTGAAAAAAGTTTCTCAAAAAAAATATTTTAAAGATAATGAAATCCTGATGGCAGAAAGAGTGTCACATGAAATCTCATCATTGACTCATGTAAACTAACCTCAACTTTACCAAATGCAACTGTGATCAATATTGTGTCAATGTGAAAATATCTGGGTTTCAAGGCAACAAAACCAGATGCAATGATGAGTAAAAAGTTGGAATCCACAAACTGAATGGAATTCTTTGCCACTGAAAGGTCTGGAACAGTTATACTGACAGGGAGAAGCCAAAAGAATGAAAAGTTTTAATAGTATTGCCACACTTAGTGTGAAGAGAGTCAAGTGCAGCAGAAATAAAAAGGAGCTAGTTTGTTATTGTTGCACATTGTTTAATTTATTTTTTTTTTCTTTTAAAGGTGGCATTCTCTACTTTTAGGCAATTTGGGGCATGGACTGTTCCTCCACACACCTCTAAATCACTGTACAGTGCCTAATACAATGGACTTGCATTATATGTTCCTTGGTACTTCTGTAAAGGAAACAAAAAACCCAACCTCATAAAATATAAACACTGTCAGATTTACCAACACGCTCTTGAAAAAACCTTTAGAGTTACTGAACAGTCAGACCAAAACCAACGATATATAGTAGAGTTCTGCTACAAAAGAAAGAGACAAAGGAAACATTCTACCTTCACTGTGAAAACAAACCTGAAGACAGGTTTGTTTTCTAAAACAAAAAAAAGCTAAAAACTAAAAAGCTAAAAACTTAGAACGTGACAGAAACCTGTTGACTTTGACAGGATTTAAGTTATACCAATATGAAGTCAAAGAAGCAGAACAGCTAAAACTGGCAGAAAAAAAACCAAAATTTTGTTTGTTCTTTTTTCCCCAAAAAGTGCTAACCACCTTGCAGCCTTAATTAATGGCAACCACACTTAGCCTTGATGACTTAAAGGGCTCAGCCAGTGAGAAAGAAACCCATCCAGTGGACAGAAACCTAACATTTGCCAGCCAGGCAGATCTCCGTAGCTTGTAAAAACTAACTCTTGCAACAGTTTTATACTGGTTCTGCTGCAACACGTGACCACCTGTAGCACTTACCAGAGGGAACGCAGACTGGTTACCCAGTTTCACTACTGATCAACTTTCATATATCAGAGAGAGACAGACCCTTTTAATCGTAGTACAGATACCCTGTTGGGCATGCTAAGTCACTGTACAAATGCGCGCACACACAAATATGCATGTACATGTACTGCCCACCACGTGTTCTGTCACGCATCCCAATCTCAGAAGCAAGTGACATAGAATAGAAAGTTGCCTACGACAATCCCTTTTTATTGTCTTTATCATTTCTTGGCAGCAATACTTATCATAAGTTGCAGTGGAAAAACACATGAACTAAAAACAAAAACGGATCTGGGGGGAGGAAAAGGTGTCAGTGGAGAAAATAGAGTTTTATTCCTCAGAACAATAACCCCTACCACGACAGCCTTGCTGGCTCCTTCTCCACTGACAGGAAATTTCTGTAAAAGAATCATGTGGTGCTGGAACACAAAACTACAGAGCTGCATATATGAGACAGGCTATAGTCCTGACCAGGGATTAACGAACAAAGTAAAAAGCCCAGTCCTCTCTCCTTTGCCTTCCAAATGCTAAAAACTTAGAATGTGACAGAAACCTGTTGACTTTGACAGGATTTAAGTTATACCAATATGAAGTCAAAGAAGCAGAACAGCTAAAACTGGCAGAAAAATAAAAACTCTTCAACTTCCTTGCCTCACAGAGTGTCCAGCAAGTTCCTATCTTCACAAAAATAGGCAGAAAATCCTAGAGGACCACAGAAGGGCAATGGATTTATGAGCTCTGAGAATCCCAAAACAAAGATGCAATTGAGCAGTTGATTTTATTATTTTATCCCTAAAAAATTATTATTTTATTTAAGCTTTCAAAGTGATAATAAAAATAAAGCACAGAAAGCACCTACTAGAAAAGCACTGTGTCAGTATTGTCCTTTAGGCATGTTTCCCTCCCCACCTCTGAAAAGTTGTCTGGCATTTGACATAATTGGGAGGAAGAATTTTCTCCCCTGGCGAAGTCAATTAACTTCACTGTATTTGTATCATCTGTCAGAGCTGAACCTGCTATCTTCTTCATGTCTGACACAAGCTTCTACACCTACTTGACAGATCAAACAGGTTTTAAAGAAATTGCTGTGCTTTAAAGGGAAGTTCCATGGCTACATCAAGCCAAAAAGCTGCAAGACAAGAGGTAAGTGATTATTATATCAGTACGTGATACACTCCTCTAGAATATTAAAATACAGTGTATCTGTACTGAAGTTCAGTTTCTTTCATGCAATTTGCTATTTCATTATGAAACTCCTTTAGTCTTCAATCATCATAAACATCTGCAGAAAATTAAAGAAGGTCTTTCCCTGCTTTGTGCTCTTGAGCTGCTTCATTTCTCATATTATTAAGATATAAAAACTCCTTGCTATAACAAGAAATTTAAAAAACAGTGTGGGCCACTGCTTTAACATACCAGTCATAAACAGGTATATGCATTTTTGTGCACAAACATGCACTGAACATTATAATCAAGTTTTTTTCTTTTTTTTTTAAGATTACATAAATATTAGTGCTTTATGCAACACTGTACAATGTGATGTCATTAGGTTACATGTCATGCCACTCCGGCATCATTAAACCAAGTGCCAGATCTCATCACATTTTATAGTCACTATAACTCAAGTCCAAACTCATTTCCCATTAGCCCCAATTTAATGTTTGTGTTTGTTGTACATCAACGTATAAACCCCCTAATTAAAGGCAGCAGAGCAGAGAAAGATAATGCATACAATGCGCTTAATGCAGTTCTTCAGTTAAAATGTAAACGAATAAATGCATAGCAGCATGGTGGGTAATACAGGTGCTGAAAAATCTTCCCTATTGAAATGCATTTCCTTGTAATCGACCATTAAAAGCAACTGGACCAGTACTGTGGCTCTCCCAGATGGCAGCCAGGAACTGGGAGCTCTCACTGGATACATAATTAGGAAACAACGTCAGGGTCTTTGTGGACCTATACTTCTCAGTTTTTAAGTCCCCAAGCAGCATGGAAGAGCATATCGCAGAAGAAACAGTCTCTTTTATTTGGGCACTATTCTGAAGTGAAAAGCTGTATTCTACTCACTAAAGTCACTCTTTACATTCTGGTGAGAAAGAGGGTTTGGCCAAATAAAATTTCTTTCCTAACTAAAATAAAGCTAATAATTTCTAGTGAGTTGGTAAAGCACAGTGCATCACATCTGACAGGCTGCTGATGTGATTTAAGGGAAGAGAGCAAAGGACCATATCGATTTCTCCCATCAGCAGGACAAGCACTCCAATAACTTGACTGTAAAGTAGCTACACAGAAGTATTGCTTTATCTACCACACAAGTGCTAAGGAGGTTTTCAAAGACTTAAATAATATTTTGGCACATAAATCTACTATGAGCTAACGAGATGCCCTTTGTGACTGAGAACTTCTTGTACTACAAAGGTTCTACCAGCTGGAGCCACGGAAGAGCAAATACCACATGAGAAGCAGAGACGGCTCTTCGCAGACCATCTCTGTGCTATTCCAACACACGCTGGAGCACATACAAGTCCAAGCTACCCTAGAAGCCATCTTGAACGTAGCCCACATGCACACTTCACCACGAGTGCAGCTTTACACAATTTCCCTATAATCTTCAGGGAGGTTTAGGCTGTATCAATGCAAATTCCTCACTTCTTGTACAAAAAGTACATTCTATTTTTTCAAGAAAAAAAAGATTTGGTGAGATTTCCGCACGAATGCTATGGGTCTCCTTCCTGCATTGGTTATTTTTTTGCATCAGAGTTATTATCCTTTAATCCCACTAGAGTGCAAAAGCTCCCACTATATGCTCTGTCCATTTAATGCACTGCTGCTGAATATATCCCACACTGACCTACAGACTTGTACAACCAACACTCGTCTCAAATTTCTTCATCCCAAGAACTACCACATCCATCAGTGACTCACCTCAATAAAAAGGAAAGATCAAGCTCACCTTTAGGTTTATAACAAAAACAGCCAGTAATTTTTTCCTTAAAGTACCACATTCAAATTAGTTTCATAAGTTCTACACCAAAAAATATTTAAGCACAATTTACACTGATAGATCTCAAGAAATAAATGTAAATGGGGATTCATCATCCGATGAGGTATTTTCCCCTGCAGGTATCTCATTTTATCCCAGTGATACTCAACAACTTTCATGTACGGTTTAAAAGAAAATATGAAAGTCATTCCTTGTAAAATGCACAGCTGTCAAAAAATCTGAGGGGGCTGGGAAAATAGATAAATTATTCAGGCTAATCTGTAGCACTTACTAATACAGACTTCTTCCAACTAGAGACAGCTTAAAAGCAAAGGTCATGCAGCTAGGAGCAAAGAACACAGGTCACACAAGACACAGCACTACATAAATTAATTAATACTGGAAACAACATAGAGGCAATGGTGGCCAATTTACAAAGCGTGAGCTCTGGTTACTGCTGTAGCTAAGGAGGTGAATACATACACAAAATAATATCAAGCAGGGAAATGGGGAGGTAAAAAAAAAAAAAAAAAGAAGGATTTACATATGGACTGAAGCCAAACTCCAAAGGTATTCTGGTTCTTAACTGTCTTTGAGAATTTTAGTCCACCTGACTTAACAAAGGCTATAGAGGAATCTGCAATAGGATCAGATCTGATCCATCTCTCTGCGTGGTCGGTCTCTTCCTCTGCGGTTCTGCAAGCACCTTTGCAAACAGCACACACTGCCCCATGCACCCATACATCCTCACGCACCAAAGCCGTGTTTCCAACACCTTTCCTTCTCTCGTCTGATTATTCTAAGCTAGTATGTGTTTTTCATCAATTCAGAGCCTACGGTTCAGTAAAACTAGCAAGACAGACTCTTCATTCAATTAGTTGCTCTAGAAAATGTTACCTTTGTCTATTCAGTAACCTGTTTTCCTGCATAAGTTCTCTGAGCATTAGCTTCTCTCTTCTGGGGCAAAACACCTATCTTCAGCTGTAGTTGCTAAAACAATCAATGCATTGACACGCCTACAGAAACACCTAATAATACGACAGCAATAACAACAAGGAGTTACTACATTGCAAATGTAAAATGATATATAATGATATATGCATATACACATACGCACGCACAAACATATATATCAATAAAATCATTCCAGGAGAAGTTACAGCTTTTCTGGGTGCACAGAGCATGCTCTCAAAGCAGCTATTCTTCACGCCTTAAGTCCCACCCTCTTCTTGGAAGAATTAATGGCACCACTGCAGTTTCTTCACCTCTTTGCAAGGAAGCAGAGAGTTTTGGGAGCTCTCTTTCGCCCCTACATTTATCCCCACCATATGGCAGCTATTCTTCCGGGAGCATCCAAACCTTTTACCAGAGGAAAAGCAAAATTTTCAGAAACAGCTCATTAAGAGAAAATATAATCAATACGTTTATGTGTGGGCTGGAGAAAAGGGGGGGAGGAAAGAAGGTGAAGGGATTCAAGGAGCACACGTGCTTATTTAGATGTCTTTCCTAGAAATTTTGCTAAATTTAGCATGTCTTCTGAACCTTTTTTGTTTAGTGTTTTGGTTTTGAGTTGTGGTGGTTTTGTTTTAGGTTTTTTTTTGTTGTTGGTTTTTTTTTTTTTTACATCAGAAGTATTTTAAAGCCTCTTTTACTTGTATTTCTTACTTTTCATATTGTTTTTGCTTTCTTAAGGAAACTGGCAGCTGAAATGCTGTTCTAAAAACAAGTCACAAACATTTAGCAGTGTTGCCATTTCAAACCCCAGACTCAGCTGAAACTGCTTTGTGGCAAGACGATGCTGTTTCAGCTGTTGGAGCCCTCAGAAAGGGCAAAAAATGCTGAATAAAACCAAAATATAAGTCATGAGTCAACAAAAACTCTGGGGTTTTTTTTGCAAATAACCATCCTTCAAAGCAGCCCAAACTAGAGGATGCACTATTCTTTGAAAACACCAGTAGCCTGTATTATCTATCACCTCCACCCAGCCATTCCAGCTTATGTGGTCCTCTCCAAGTGGCAAGTTCTTCCCAGTGCCTAACATTGACATTTCAAAACAGATAATCCCATTTTGCAGATAACGAACCAATACACCGAGGGGGGCGGGAGGGGGAAGAACAAAGAAAAAAAAAATTGAAGGGCAGGCCCATAAGGAGCTTAGATGTCTAACTACCATAGATTTCAGAAATTTGACCTTACTAGCCTTCCCAAGCGCACCCAAAGGCTGCAACGTAGTGGGGAAACCAGCTCACTCTCCGGAGGTTTAGACTAGAGCCCTGCTGTACTTACCTGTCATCCCTCAGCAGGGCTGCTGGGCAGATGCTGACACTTACATTAAACTCCGTTACTGTTCCACGCGCCCATGGAAACAAGAGGTGTGCACATGCATGAGGGTCGCGTGAAATACACCCGTATATGAGTACTGAGATGTCACGTATTTGCTATCCCCATTCACAAAGTATTTTTCTAAGAGGATAAAAAAAAAAAAGCATTACAAGAAAAGACATTGATTCCCTTTTCTTTTCTGACCTTAAATTCTCAGGGCAGGCAGCCTATGAAACCTGCTACTGTAGTACATATGGGCAGTTGATCTTAGCAGATAGCTCCAGATGGTTTTTCAGCATTGCTGTTTTGAAATACAGGAAAGTCAACCAGCAGCCAGTAGCTCCCAGTAAAGCCAAATACCTACTAACTCGGCCAAGCTATTACCTCGACGAACAGCCTGCAGCATTAGCGCACTGCTTCACTGCCGCAGCTCTCCGTCACAGAGGTAGCCACATTCCTTTGCTCCATTTGCAAACATCCCTGAGCCATGTCAAGCATGCTCCTCAATTATATGAAAGTGCCTGTGAGCACACACAGTTCATCCACTGTGTTGCAATGCAAAAGAAAGTACTATCCACATATACTGCCCAAGGGTAGGAACATTAAAGGCACTTCTGTAAACCTAATCCTATTCCCACCGAAGCCACTACAAATACCCTGTGCCAGGGATGGGAGCAGCACTGGACCTATGCTGAGCTTTTATTTTTATTTTTGGCTCTAGTGTCACAACTAGAGCCAAAAAACATGCCAGGGAACACATGAACTTCCTACAGCTCTTAGGAGAAGGCAGGGAAGGAGCGTGGAGGTATTAGCTGCAACAACTCATGAGAACTGTGAGGAGGGCAGTTGTCGTTCTCATCTCCAGGGTCAGTACCAGCTGTTACGACACTATTGATTTTTCATATTTTTGTAGAATTGGACACCACTACTTTAATATGTTCTTCTGCTGGTCCATGCTTTTCCAAGCACATTTAAGGGTTAGATAAATTGAGAAAATACAGCAGACCTAAAAAGTGTATAGATCAGTTCTGGGTAGCAAGAACGAGAGAGCAGTTTCACAAAAACAGTAACTGCAGGGACTGCTCTTAGACAAATGCCAAAAGATCAAGAAGGATCCTATGGCTTAGACTGCTCAAAGCTGAGCACTCATCCACAGCACACTCTTGAAAGCAAACTTCCCTATTGTACTCACACCTTCCCAACAATACTTGCTTCTCTTCTGGTGAGAAAAAAAGCAGGATGCACCTACTTCACAGAATAAGAAAAAAAAAAAAAGGCAAGATTTTCTTTCCATATTTCAGATTGTTTGCAGACTCGTATCTGTGAGACTTTTCATTCCAAAATTAACTGTATACTGAAGAAAGTCTGGAACAGCAGAGCCTTTATGCTTCCAAGTTTTGAGATGGCCTCAGAGTGCAGATCCCTTCTCTCATTTCTGGAATACTTTTTGACAATTAACAGAATCAATGACCACAGAGCAAGAAGTCTGCCCAATCCATCAAGGCCTAAATGTGAAAAGAGGAGGAGGAGAAAGGGAACCTTCTAATGACAGGAAGGGGAGAAGAGGTGTGGGGTTTTTTGGCTTTACTCATGAGCATTTCCTCACGAATTCTGGAAGAGAATCAGGAAATAAAGATAGCAGCCAGAACTCCCCTTCTCCGTCTTTTTAAGGGAGAACAAGGCAAATGCAGCAGTAGCAAACAAAGGAAATACACAAGTAGCCTTCTCTATGCAAGGCAGATGCTATCCCAGTACACAGAGTTGGCATAAAACTATGGTATAGAGGTTGTTTGGGAAATTCTCAATAAATATTAAAAACAGAACTATGCTGATATCAGCATTTTTTCCAAAGTTGATGAAAAAAATTAAAGCATGGGTTGATGCTCTTGAGAACAGAGCAGTCAGTAAGATTCCAGGTTTAGGGGAAAGAACAAAGAGCTGGAGAAACTACCTGTTATCTTGAATGTCTATTAATGCCAACAGACTCCAGAGAAGGGAAGATCACCTACTTTGGAGCCAGGACCACAGCACCTTTTCTGTCCTTCCAGAAAGACTCACCTGACTTTTTGTAATGAGAGAGCAGAGATGCATGGACAACAAGCCTAGTGGACTAGTCGACTAGGCATGGCTTGGCTATTGTGGGCCCCAATGCCAGCAATAGCCAAGACATGGGACCTCCTCTTTCTAGATGGTTTTCCCTCTTCTCCTCATCACAGGTTTATGCATTGCTACTATCCAGCCTACAAGGATAGAGGAGAAGGAAAGAAAAGAGACTACTTTGTTTTCAACAGAAGGTAGTCCTTGTGCTCTGCAGTTACGCAGAGGAAGAGCCAAGAGCAAGTGAGCAACCACCAGTACGGCATTAACAGCATAGGGAATGTCCTCACCTTAAACAGCATCTTAGATGAAACACCACATCACCTCTCCATTGGGAGAGCAGCTGACTGGATCCCTCAGCAAAAAAACTATCCCTGCAACAAATCTGGATTGATAGGTTATTAAAAAGAGTGACTAAAACAGACTTTTCTTTTTGGTAGAAATATTTAAAATATAGAAAAACACAACCACTTCCAGTACAAAAGTAACCAAGCATGTAGCAAGTGTATTACGTCAACTTAAATAATAAATCTAACCTGCTAATATTTTCATCACCATACTTTGTTTTCACACACTTTTGAATTACTCTAACACTATTTTTAAACAAATCCTTTCACTGAAGAAAACATCAATATATCAGAACTATTTTTTAAACTAATGAGTTTCCACTTTTGCAAAGCAATTATTTTAAGTACCGAGAAGGATTCCATGGCACCATCCACTTCCAAATGGTAAATACCTCTGCCATAGCTGGATTTAAAACAGACAAACTGAAACCCCCAAACCAGCAGCATTTGACTCACGAAAAAACATTAACTATTTTCAAGCAGAAGAATTGAAAAACTTATTCTTACTGAACGAAAAAAGTACGTACGCACACCTGCTGTTCTATCAATCTAAGCAGGAAACCATTTCACTGCTGCATCATAAGTAGAAGAAAAGTGCTTATTAAAACATTAATCACAGTCCATTATATTCTGACTCTATGCCAGAAGTTCCCATTACATCACTGAAAATATCTATTAACCAAAACCTGATTCTGACAAGTTACAGAAGTGTAGTGTTTAGGATTTAGTAATGTAGAAGTCAGTTTTAGAAGAACAGTTACACAATTGATTTTGCAGTGGCAAGCAAGTATAATTAATTGTTTTTGTGACATTTATTACTGCAATGGGGTTGATTTAACTGGTGTTTCTACTGTAAAATTATTCAGAAATTATTTCAAACTTCATCTACTTTTATTAAACACATTTATTGTGAAGGTATTTAATACCTGGGGCTGGCTAAACAATTTAAAAATGTGCTGGATATACTAGTACATGTAAAACTGTATTGTCTTGTGTAAATATGGGCCTTGTTTAGAACTACGTCTCGCAGGAAATTATGCCAAATGAAAACCATCTCCCCTTCTCCTCTCCCACTGAAAAGGATTTATGTTTTTACATTTAATACCAGTTAGGTAAAGAAGCAAAAATATGGTGGCCTTACCTTCAAACATGAGCAATAGCTCATCTGTGAAGTCCGATTACATTCAAACCCCTATTTTGTTATTAGAAACATGGCCTAACTCAAACGCCTCAATTTGGAAGAGAGAAGTGAACAACTGAATTCTTTCTGGAAGCCTGGCTTCCAGACATGGCTTGTTTACCTACAACAGTTTTCAACTATTAGCAGGGCTTTACAACCAAAGCCATGAAAATCAGTTCCTAAATGTGTGTATATAATCTCCAGCCAACCAACTTAATTGCAGGTACTTTTCTCAGCCCCTGTAAACAGCCCCACTAAAAAAAAAAAAAAAACAAAACAAAACAACACACACAACAAAAAAAACCCCAAACAAACAAAATTACAAAAAAACCCCAAAACCCACAAAGCTATACAGCGTGATAAGAAACACATATTATGTCCCTAAACCATGGGAGGGGAAAAAAAAAAAAAAAGGCATACTTTTAAAAATGCTGAATTAATAATCACCTGTTTCTGTACGTTTAGTGGCACCAATCCTCCCAAGACCACTGTTTGTTCAGGGGCCAGTCCTCCCTTTCCCAGCTCAAGCGGGTGCTGCCCCATGCTCTGCGTGTGTAAATCGACTGGTTTACTGGCCTTGCCGTGGGGTGTGAGCACTGAGGCAAAGCATTGTGCAGACAGCACTGCAAGCCAACTTCGGCATCTCCAGCAACCTTATACTGGGTGTCAAGCAACCAGGTAACATCTCAATCATGTGATACAGAGGCTAATTTGAAATGAAAGCAGTGGATGCTTATAAATTACTAGTATTTAGAGAATTCATTGAGTATAGCTCCATCCTCCAAATACTGGCATTAAAGAGACTCATGTCGTTTAAGCACTTCATGTCATCAGTGTTCATGATGAATAAAAGGAGGCCGGAACACACAAAGCTAAGAACAGCTATGCTTTGGGGGGTTTTGTTTGTTTATAAAAGGCTTGGGTTCCTCTTTTCCCTCCTTGACCCAACATACATGGGTCTCTAACTACAAAAGACACCTGAGAAACCTTTTACCTGTCCTTGGACATCTTCCAATTTCAAAGATCCAAAGAGCTTCAAGTTTTCCCCTCCTTTCTTTTTACGTAGTGCCATGACGCCAGAACTAATGCAGTCTGGTTTCCTACGACTTCGTCTTGTGAGCGCTTTACAAGCTCCAGCTGAATTTTTTCTTGGGCAGTTGGGATATCTATGAGGTGTCTCACTCCATGCAGCCTCTGTGGTTACTAGTAAGTTACAACCTTACCAGACAGCCTTTTTGTCAGTGAAGGCACTTTTAGGGTCCCCCTCTATATGCAACCACTCCTTTTCATGGAGCAGCTAGGGTCTTAGTTACCCCCAAGACCTCTGCCGCTCCATGAAGCGCGACTGCACTCTGAAGAGATGCACAAACTGCTGGAATGGGAGGGACATATAAACTCCAATTCTTATGGATGTGTAAGACTTGGATTTTTATTTTCTTTAGAAGGAAACTAGGAAAAATAAAAGATGAGAACACATGTGATCAGGTACCACTAACTCTAAGGAAAGATCTCCAGTTCCTCTTTTCCAAAATGTTCCTCCTGTCTGATCTAATCTGGGGGACATCAGGGTTACTATCAAAATAAGAAAATAGAGGCTACCAGCCTAACCCTTAAAAATCCTGCTGTCCATCATATCAGGTGTGAGATCAGTTACATACATAGGATCAAATTTATGAATGGAATTACTGACTTTGGCAAATGGCATGCTCCTCCGGGAAGACACCCCTCACTCCTACCACCTAGCACTCTTCATTAAAGCTTTAAACATTGTTGACTCCTGATCACTGTGAAAAATACTACTCATCAAGAATAAAGCTGCAACAAAGCTATCTGAAGGGGGTTAAAGAATCACAAGCAACAGCTTGAAAAGCTGCATAAAGCTTCAAGCAAGACTCCCCCATGCTTCTCTCTGCCTTTTCAGGAAACTTAATTCACCTTTTCAGTCATTTGATATCCAATCGATACACAATTTTCATTTGGAAGGCTGCTTTATAGCTATGTTTATCAGTGTCAGTCCAGAAGATGCACAATTTCTGGCTTTGTTTGCCCCTTTAGTGGTCTGTTTTGCAGACTGTCCAACTCAGTCTAACTATTTTCACTATATATACCTCCCCCCTCCTTGAAGCAAATGTTGAAGGGTCTAGGAAGCCTCTCTCTTCCTTTTTTTCAGGCTTCCTACTTGTATTTTTATTGAAATGGATTTTTACAAATGCCTTAGAGGGCAAATTCAAACCAGGATGCTCCTCGCCTTTCTAGTTCAAGTACATCTGAAACTAAATAATTAATTTAAAAGATCAGTCCATCCAAACAGACCCTTCAGAAAACCATGCCAGTGTTTGCCTAGACTGCCTCAGAGCAACTCCTCACGACATCTCTCTGCCGTTCCTTACAGCCAAGTGCAACTATGGGTGATGCTCAGGTGCTGATCAAGAGGAGAAGCTCTTTCTCTCAGCAGTAGTCCTCAATGAGCTCCCATATTCTCCACCACCACTGGACAGACTTTGCTCCTCATTGCTAACGTGTTCCTGCCTCTGTATTTTAACACTGGGCTTAAAGAAAGCATTTTGGGGCTCTGTCCTGGGAAGAACTACAAAAGCTGAGGACACTCATGCCCTTCTGTTGCTAAAGTGAGAGACAAGCAGGAAAGATCACTCCTGCATGTGCAAATTATCATTTTTCTTGTGGCAACTACACAACTCCCAATGCAATTATACATATGGCTGACGAGTCAGAGAAAAACTCAAACAGGGCAACATGATGGAGTGCAGGAGAAGCAAGGAAAGAAAAAAAAGTAAAGAAAAAGAAAACACTGAGCACAAAAACTACTGACCTCAAACTTACCACATAATTTCAGAGAAGCAACAGAAGACCTAACTTCTACAAAAATTATTTTGCTAAAGTGATGGAAGACAACTAGGGAGTAAAGTCTGTGGACATATAAAGTCACAGGAGAACCACACATCAACAGTGATATCAATGCAGGGGATGAAAGGAAGGATAAAAGCAAAGAAGAGCTTTCAATAACAGGTAAGAAATATCATACAGCACAGAACATCAGATATTTTTAAGTGGCTGGTAGTAACAAGGCTTTGATTTGGTGAGATGCAAAAGACTCCAGAAAATAAGGCATTTGGCCCACACGATTGCAGGATGCCTCCTGCCACATTATAATCCATCAGCAGACGTCTCTGCTGACACTTTCAGCTGCCCACTCAGCCTCATTGCCTCTACACCTGCAGAGACAGTTCAGGGTTCGCCTCCTACCAACTTTCAATAATAAAGCCAATATTACCATCCCGATTTTTTGAAGCAATTTTAAATATTTACTGGTTAATCATGTAGTACCGTTTGCCAGGCAATTCTCCATTCCTTATGTTAAGACTGAATTTTTTTTCTTCATATTATATGTATTTTAATAAATGCATGATTTAGTATTCTGCAAGCCCACACTACAAAAAGACTATTCTGGAATAAATGGTATAATTACATTTCCTACAGCGACCTTGTAATCTCTCGAGTATTTATTCTAGACTAAACAGCCTTACTCAGCTGCCCTGTGTCTGATTGTCGATGAAAGAAGCTTGTTTGACAACTGCTTCAAGCAGAAACATATTTTTTCCATGATTGCATGAAAAAGTAAAAAAACATTACCAGACCAGTATTCTGAGTACAGAGACTCATGTTAGATCGATGAGTTAATTTTGAAGCCAAACGCCAACAAAAACAATTACTATGGACATTCTGCTGTCATGGCCAGCTTTTGAGGTTAATTTAGTGGTACATATACAACTGCAGCCAACTTTACATATAAGAGACTACATGGTGTATGCAGGCTTCCTTCTTTGTTTCTTTATATATTTTCCATATTCTCTGCTTTTATAACCCTCTCGAGACCTTTTACAGTTACAGAACCCACACTATACCCACAGGTGGGCGGGCAGGAAGCAAAACTCTCCGTTTCATAAGCAGTCCACTTTTAATATATTCAATTGCTAATGACCTTGACAGAAGAGCTCCATGCAAAACACCATATACTACAGGGTGTCGTTTGAAATGTTCATAGGCATTTTTGCCAGAAAGTTGATTTCTTAAACAGTAAGATTTCAGACTTACTAGAGGCTGCGCTCCTTTCCTCGATTTCCACTCAGTTGGAAAAACTGGTGCTAATCTACCTCCTCTATATTAAATTTGCGTCTTTCCAAAATCTTACCACAAAACCTGTAGGATTTCTATAGAACACTAAAGCAATACAAGACAGTTTCTACATCAAATCAAATTAAGATGGTTTACACACAGTTCTGTTTCCTTTTCCCATCCTCTCTTGAAAAAGACAGCACGCTTGGCTATATTCACTATTCCAAAAAAAGTGTACCCACCTAGTACTTCTATTGTCATTCATCGGTTTTTATTCATGATAAAATACTTTACTTTAGAAGAAAAGAAGAAATACTCCACTTTAAAAGGCTGTATGCAAATGGAGCTGTGTCTTTAGAGCAATAATCACTTCTTACCTGCTAATTCTCATTCATTAGGTGCCTGATTCAAAACGCATTGCAGCTGACAGAAATCTTTCCACTGAGGATCAGGCCCTGCAACAGGAGACACTGGGAAATTCAGACCATATGCCTTGGTAGCCAAGAGAATTGCTGCAAGAAGGAGTGCAGCCCTCTACATGCTCTCCAAAGCAAGACCAACTTTCCTTGCTCTTACTCAACCTTTTGACTCTGACTACTGAGCTTATTAAGAAACTATACTCTACTCAAAGGAGCAGAATTAATTCAGTGTTCAAAAATCAATGGGCCAAAGCAGATCAAATAAGCCCTTCGTTTGCAGCTTTTCTTGTTTTCTGAGATTCAAGAAATATCTGCATACCCCAATGACAAAGAGAGCAGATGTGAAAAATCACCTGCTACAACTTTTAAAGTCCAGCAGTCCTGTCACCCATTCAAAATCAATTCTCAGTTACTTCACTGTCTTGAACCCAACACAGACACTGACAGGATTTTAGTAAAAACTACTCTGGCCAAAGACCAGACCAACTAGGGTTTAAGAAGAGTTTTGAGAGCATCCTTACTACTGCCTCACTTACAAAAAAAAATTCACTATGATTGACACCAAAGAAGTTACACGAGTCACTTCTAGATTAAGTGCCAGAACTCTACATGTGTTTCAAATTACACTACAACACTGTACAACAAAGAAATATGCAGAAATTTTCCACTTGAAATGAAGGTTAAAAATTAAACCCTAACACAGCTTTAACAGATATGAAATCCAACCTCATCTTAATTTGAAATTTAAAATGATTGAGCTGCCCTACACTAGGAAAAAAAGGAATGAATCAACCCAGTTGTTCGTTATAAAATGCACAGTGGGCTATAACACATTTGTTGTATGCACAGACTTCCACAGCGCTCCGATTTTGCTTCGGTGCTTACCCTCAACTCTTAAAATTACGTTTTGTTTAGATTTAACTTTTAAATAATAATATAAAAATAATAACAATAAAAAAAATAATAAAAAGTATATTACCTATCCCCATTAGTGTTCACTGTTGAATTTTATTTTTGCATGATATTTAAACAAAACACTGATTAACTGGAATGCTCCTAGCCATGTGGTTCGACATGAAAACAAATTGATAGATCAAAGGGAAGTCACATTATTCACTAAAAAAAAGTAAAGACTTTTGGAGCAGACTCGATTTTATTTTTTTTATACACACATGTATATATTCAGGATGCATCTCTCCAGACAAAGTTAAATAGACAAACACAATTTTATTTTAAGGAGCCCAGGCTTGACTTGATTACAAAATCTGCACAAAAGTTCACTGTTAAGGCAGAGGATTTTTACGTGAAGTGCAAACAGAAATTTTTAGTTGTACTTGTAAATTACCTCCATTTTGTGAGAATGGTGAGAATAGGACTGGCACTTTGTTAAGAGTACGATCCACTTTAGATTACAAGAGACTGTTTCTAAACTTTGAGACATGAAATTCACACATCTTTACCCATAATGTTAATCGTATAAGCAGATTTTTGATTTACATTCAGTTTTTAAGTAGTCTGTATATGGCTCTTCCACAGCTGTAAATACTTGGTGTGAGAACGCTGTGTGGCCGCTCCTGCTAGCCGTACATACTTACAATTAATGCCAAGAATGTCTTTACATTTTTCAGGACCTCAAACAAACATCATTTTGATCCTCAAGGGTTTGGGTTTTTTTTTTGTTTTTGGTTTGTTTTGTTTTGTTTTTTTTTTTAATCAAATCTACATAGCAAACATGCATTTTTAAAACAACAAACAAATTTCCATCCCCATCCTGTTTTGGTCTTTCGCTACTTGCATGTCAGAATTTGTTATATTTTTCATTTCTGTTTTGCAGTAGGAAAAATCCAGACCTCCAAACACACAAATTCAGTGTGCTTAGCTAAAAGATAGCAAAAAAAAAAAAAAGATAGGCCTTTTTTGCCCCTCTTAGAAAACCTCAAAGTAAAGTAATGACAATGAGTGCCCAAGCGTCCTCGCACTCGTGCTCTCTCTCTCAACCACACACCTCCTCTCCCCGAAAGCCATGGTAGGTCACACAGCCTTGCAATGACTTTGGCAGTTCAACAGATTTAGACTGATTTGAACCAAAAGATGACAATCCCCACTTTAGTCAAACTACAGCATCCTAACCGCTTCTGGTGATGGCAGAAGTGCCAGTAGGGTCTTTGATAAGACAGGGCTTTCTAAACGCGACTCCTATCAGCAGGTTGCCTTCAACTCCACCCAGAAACCAACAATTTCCCAATGCACTTCACCGAATGCTTCAGTAATTTAGAGTAGTGACCAAGTGACACAGACCCAGGACTATTAGTCATTACAGAGGGACAGGCAGACTGCCTCCAGGACAGGTACATTACAGTGATCCAAGACTCCACTTTTCTCCAAGGACGCCACCACAGGTTTGGGAGAGGTTTTCATACATGTCTTCTCCCCTTCTTCCTCTCAAGTCACATTTCCATTTGACAGCTGGCATAGGCATGAGCTGGCCTCACGGGCTGAGCACCCAAAGCGACCTTTGCCACCCAGATCAAACCAGCATCAACCTGGCATGTTCAGTGTGTATTCACAAGACTATAAGCCACTGAGACTTCCTTGTAGGAATCTCATAGACGTGTAGTCAAGGGAACCTCTATCAGAGGCTGTCTCTGAGAAAGCCTTACTCCTCCTGACAGAAGGGTTAAATACTGTCTACAAGTTAGTGTAATACATATTGCTTCCAGAAAGACATGTAATTCAGGATTACTGCCTATATTTCATTACTTCCAGAAAAACCTTCCTCCATTAAAAAAAAAAAGGATGGACCTCCCTGAAGGACACAAACACCTACACATTATACTAAACATTTGTGTTGGAGGGGGAAAAAAAAAAATATCTATTTCTTCATTATTCTCTGACTTCCAACACAAGAGCAAAAAATGCATCACATGGATGTTAATTTTTTTTTTTTTCAGTACACAGAAAGAAAAAAATTACAGCCTCAAGAAACTGCAAACAAATTTCTAAAAACAGTTTGAACAAATTTCTTTTTTTGCAAAACATGCAAAATCCATACAGAAAAGCAGTGGAAGGACGCAGAATCAAGTTTATTGACTACATGCAAAGCTTTTTGTAAAGCCTAATGAGCAAATAATACAAGTCATCTTAAAAAGCAATTTTTTTTAATTATAAAAGATCCCTAACAAATGTTCTAAATGATCCCTTAAGGATTCTCCCTTTTCTTGCTCTTTGCTAGAAACCTTCTTGCCAGCTGTCTCCTTCATTACAGCAGTTTACTAAGAAAGAAAAACACCACTGACGCTGAAATCTAAAGTGAGTCTTGCAGAAGGTAAGAGGTTAAGATCTGAATATTCAGAAAGCCCATTCTACTGAGTGTTTTGAAGATAATAAACTGTATCTTAAAAAAAAAAAAAGGGTCAATAAATTATGCTACCAGAAGTGAATTCAAAATCTCAGGCTGGCAGTGCCTTTGCAATAATTCTGGCTCCAGAAACTCAGATGATAACAGCCTGCACACTTGAGGGAACTATTTAGCAGCAATAAACAGCCAGACTGCAAAATTATTAACCAGAACATGAAAAAAGGGAAAAGCAAAAAGAAAATCAAACAACCTTAGAGTTAACCTGTCCTTATATGAGTCCAAATGAATAGGAAACTAAAAATCTTTAGCAGGAGCAGATAACATGTGCCCAGCTCTTCTGCCTCACCCTGTATGCAGCTGTATGCAGCTGGCTGAAAAAACCCAAAGCAAGGACTGAGGCACATTAGTTAAGCGTTCATCATCAACAGGAAATGCGCATGAGTTCATATAAACACAGAAACACAAATCTATAAACGAATAGCCTTGCATGGTTTAAGGTATTTCAGACACCCCATGGAATAGGGTTAGAGTTGTACCGGCTGGGAACCCACAGCATCAATATATTTGTTTTGGAATTGCAAACAGCCTCAGGACTCAGAACTCCTCTGGTGGGCACCACCAACCCCACCCACACACCTCCCCTTGCCACCACAGCCACCCAGTACCCCTGCCACACTTAACTCTTTCATCACCTCCAGAGCCAAGCTGAACAACCTGTTCGTGCTTGGAGGGGTAAAATGACACGTGTGTCAAAGTGTC
The DNA here is from genome assembly GCF_000708025.1 of Charadrius vociferus. Taxonomy (NCBI): domain Eukaryota; kingdom Metazoa; phylum Chordata; class Aves; order Charadriiformes; family Charadriidae; genus Charadrius; species Charadrius vociferus. Next base: position 2,180,110 of record NW_009649929.1, read on the forward strand.
TCCAAGAAAAGACTGTGAGCGTTGTTTGCAAACCCTGCTCCAAACACTCTCGTGCACAGATGTTACAACGCAACTGCAGTATTTCAATGATTTTGTTTTGCAAGGTGTTGGGTTGCCTTCAAACCAGTGCCACAGGCAGTTAGATGGGATGGAGACAGACAGCACAGGGTTCCTGCTGGATCTGGACACCAGCACTCACCTTACAGGGGCACAGGTGAAGGGACAGGGACTGGGAATCCTTCCTGCACAAGTCATCCCCCCCCTCCCTCCCAAGCATTTTCATTTGTGATGAGGCTCAGGGCTGAGAGGGCCTCAAAGCTCCCCTCAAACTGGAGGTCCCTCACAGGCATCAGGAGGACATAGAAACAATAAAAATGGAGACAACCTCAACTCCAGACAGCCTTGAATTTTCTGAAGCACCATTAAGTTGCTTATTTACTTTTTAAAAAAAAAAAAAAAATATCTACCTACCTCTATAATTTTCTGGATGAGATACAATTTCTCCTATGCCAGTGAACTAGATGGGATTCCTGTTTGGATTTCAGTGGTCTCTGAAACTGCACACTAAAGTGTCTCAACTTTGTTCAGTACTTTGTGGCTTCAGTTTTCCCATACTGCACAGTCAAACATAAACTGTTATTTTTGAACTCTTTCTTGCCTTCCCAGTTTGCACGTTCATTCTACCACGTAATTTTCCATCCACTCTAAGTGCTGGTGACCTTGAAAGCTAGGCCATGGTGAGCTTGGTGACACTCACTATCCCTGCAGCTACACATTTTCAGGTGGCATTTCAGCTACGAACACGTCTCTAGAGAGCAGACACGTCACTTTTGGACTTCCCAGCCTCTATTACCCAGGTACAGCCGACTCCCAAACTCCCTTCCAAACACGGCTGCACACCACGATGCCGCCAAGCTGCTGGACCGGCCCTGCATTATATTTTTTGACAAAGTTAAGCTCTGTGCTTCATTTCTCACAAATGCAGTTTGACTGTAGACAGCAGTCGACAAGTAAATCTACCCTTTTCCATGGCAAACAGCCCAACTTTAATATTTTTACTGGCTTACAGCTGGGTAAATTAAGCCCCAGATTTTTATTTATTTATTTTTTAATACCGTGCAACTGAAAATGAACAGCTACTTCACTACGACTGCCAAGGACAACGTTAAAAACACTAATGCAATCCAGTCCAGCTCTCAATAGATCTATAAAGGGTAGAGGACCAAAAATTTCAGCTTATCCACCCAAACAAAATGTTAGTTGGGCAGGAAGTCTAATATTTCGTTAAGATCCTTAAAAAAAAAAAAAAGAAAAAAGAAAGAAAGAAGAAAGACCCCTACATGCTGGCAAACTGAAGATGGTAACAGACCCAGCCTATAATGCCATGAAATGGGAATTAAAACTTGCCGTGTTACTTACCCCAGCGTTCCCAGCATTTCAAGCTCTGGAACTTTTGGTCCATATGTCTCCACTTGCAGAGGCTGGTACTCATACAAAGTTTCCTCTAGCTTTTGAATGGGAGCTAGTGAAATATGCTGACCCTGTTTAAGAAAAAAAAAAAAAAGAAGTAAAAGATTTCTACATATTGGGTCAAGATTTTGTTTTGACTTTTTTTTTTTTAAATGCAATGCAAGAACCAGCTTATACCATTAACCTGGTCCAGACAAAGACCAGCCCATTAAGAACATACTGTCTACTGTATCACTCATTTCTTCATGATTTAAATTTTTTACTGGGATCTACAATTTGGAAATAATGTTTCATTAGCTATAACCGTTTGGACAAGGTAGGAGGAAAGGGGGAAGTTTTATTGAAGGCAGGCTTACCATTAGAGAGTGCAGGTGCTGCCACTATCACTAGTAAAATTATTATTAGGTAAAAATTTCGTTTATCAGCAATAATATCAAACAAATGCCTCTGAGCAACCCTATTTGATTCTGTAATCAATGATTTCCTGAAAGCCCTAATTAGAAAGGGAAGCCGCTTTCATTTCTCTCTGCAGGTTTTGTAAGCTCCTGTATATAATGGCTCTCAAGATAGACTTTTACAGCACAATACAATTAATTCATTCAGCAAATTCCCATTTGTTTCATAACTAAAAATACAGAAACACAAAAACGTAAAACTTTCATTCCAGATGGTACTTTTGCAAGCCCTTCAGACCACTAAGAAACAGCTAGACATTTTCACCTCCCCCCCCCCAAGTCCCTATCACTCCAAGCTCTCACAAAACAGGAGACTTGTGGCTGGAAAGGAGGGGTCAGGAGGATATGAGATAGAGCCAAAGTTAACAGATGTTGCTGCGTGACATTCTACACTGATTTGTTGATCTTTCACACAGTTTCAATTTTCTACTGTATTCTACGGTGCTCACAAAAATTAGCAGCAGCAGCAAAAACACAGAGCACTGTGAGCTCCCCCAAAACAGCCTGGCTTCCCCTGTAGAAACCAAGCTTCACATCTGCAAAATGCAGGAATTTAGGAAAGTGGTAGTATTGTTTTTGTAGACATTTTGTCTGCAACGGGAGATCGGAAGCTTTCCACGGTGTAATGCCACATATAACCCTGGCTCCCACTGGTGATCACTTACTGAGCTTCACTTCCCTGGGGCCACTCATGTAAACATCTACTCCCTCAAGTAGAAACTAAAGGCTCCTAATGTGGGACACTGGGTTAAAATTAAATAGAAAGGAAAAAAAAAGTCAATAGAAGGGGTAAGCTGTTAATTAAATTTGTGGTTGAAGACAGTGACCTTTCTGAATTTGGAGCATGGATATTTTTGTTTAGAGAGTTGCAGAAAATAGCTAAGAAAATTGAAGACGTAAGTCCTTGAGATGTACCATCACGGATCTAGGCCAATCTCTATGGAAATACCAGCAACTCACTTTTCCATTGAAAATGACTCGTGTGTGTGTGATGAGAACAGATAGCTCTGGCCTTTTTCTGCACTGCCCAGGAGCCTGGCAGGGCTGCTGCTGATACTGTTACAGTGGCAGTCTCCTGAAGGTGAAACGTGGTGAATACAGTTCTCAAGTCAGCCATGAGTCACTCCAACTTTCATAGTTAGCATACTGTTATTTCTGGGCCACAAACTGCTGCTGCAACATTAAAACCAGGCAACCACACATTTTTTTTAAAAAAAAAAAAAAAGTAGGAAAAGAAAGGTTAAAAATTCAGCTTTAATCCTACTTCATGATATTTTAAGATACAAATGCAAGGTGTTTTTATATTGCTAGAAGTTGTCAATTTACAGTTTATTCAAGTCCATGAAAATATTATACTTTGTAACCACACTCATGTGGGCATGTTACACCCATTGTAAGAGAATAAAGTTCAAATAAGACTTTTCGATTTAAATTTTTAACAATACTTTTGTCTCTAACCAAACCAAAGGGAAAGACATATCAACATTTTACATGTGTACAACCTTATCTGGTGAGTAAAAGAGTCTCAGTCTTTCCAAATCTAGAGCAATTTTACTCCAGCCAGAGAAAAGAAAATTCAGTTTCAGGCAAAAATCAAAACCATGATAAATATTTGGGGAAATTACTTGTGTGAGGAAAAAATGAGCAGCTCAGATTGCTTGAGCTGCATCTCTGGAGGGCATCACCAGAACAGCTGCTCACCGTTAGTGGAGTTGCCACGGGTGCATTCCTAACACTTTTTTAATGAGTGCAACTTCTGCTGACACTGGCCAGGAGACATGGGAAGGCTCCCAACAAATGGATTGGGGTCGTCACAACCCTCTTTCACCACCACTGTTTACGCTGCTACAGATGCCCATCTCTGTCTGGGGACTCCTGGGCGAAAGGGATGAAAGTGTTTTCTCTGGCTTCCTCTCTTTGTGGGGTTCCCAAGGTGCCAGAGGTCAGAAGGGATCATGATGGTTATTTACTCTCTTATGACCAGCAGGTAACTGCAGGGGAGCTGCCTATGAACCATGGGGAGGCTGACTGGTCAGCACACCAGCTGTATGGCAGGCACCAGTATATACATTATGGGGAAGGCACAGAGCCATGCCAGGACCTTTCTGTGAAGTGCGGTATTGCAAAACCAACCCACTGTGGTGGCCCAGAGAGCAGAAGTTGAACATTTGAAGAGGAGCAGCATATAGAAACTATCCATCCCTGAGCTGGTCTGACCTCATGTCCAACACAGGCCAAGACATTTCGTGTTCTTGTACAAAACCCAAGAACTGGCAGTTCAGCCAAAGCACCTTCTTTTGAAAGGTACCCAACCTAGACTTAAAGATTTCAGATCATAAAGGTCCAGGCACATTCCCTAGGTAAGTTGTTCCAATAATGAAATATCTTCACCATTAATTATTGGCAGCTCATTTGGGGTTCATCAAGACCATTTTTAAAGCACTGGCTCTCTCCTACATCTCTCCCACTTATGTACAGGGCGAAGGCGCAAGTGTTAGGAAAGAGTACATACTTTTGCATGGCAGAACAACTGCATTGGTTTGTGCCCATACAGCAGATCTGCACCTCAAGGAGATTGTGCAGCTGTATGACACAGCTCATTTGTTTTCATTTCCCAAAATCACAACTTTAACTGATGGGCTCTGTTGACATGGATTACATTCCACTTAGCAACAGGGGGGGAAAGAAAAAAAAAAAAAAAAAAACATGACCGGCTGCTGCTCCTGACCTATAGCTGTCTGACCTTTAAGTAAAGGCTTTTTCTTACAAACTGGATTTTAGCCTGCCTTGATTTGGGAAAGGGTTAGATGGAAGCATAAGAGTTACAATATATATTTGCACCTGAAAGGGGCTGAAGCCTGGTCAAGCCCTGCAACCACATCAGCTCTGTAGATGTTTTGGATGTGAACAGGCTGTATCTACACTGCCGACTCCTTGCAATGCAAGTACAGCGGCGTAGCCAGGCAGCCTCCTGAGCTCGCGGGGCTTCCAACTTGTTCAGCCCTGCACAGATTACACCACGGTCACAACAAGGGGTATGGCACAAATTGGTATAAAAATGCTGGAATGGGAACCAATGAAACAGTGAAAAGTTCTTTTCACTGATGTTATGATAAAGTACACTTACAATAATAACTCTTCTCAGTAATAACTCTTGTTGAAGTTAAAAGGCTCAATTTGACCAACATTATCTCAGTTACAAACTATCTGACCAGCAGCATCTCAGTTTTGTGTCCCTGTCCTGAGTGGCTTCTAGCCATTCCATAGAAGACTGGTAAAAAAGGAAAGCGGTTGTGTAACTTCATAGACATCACAAAAGACAGTAACTCTTACTTCAGACTTACACAGCACTTTTACAGATCCAGAAACCATTTCACATCTATGAGGTAAGATTTTTAAATTTCCTGTATTCCACCCAGACAGCCAGCCTTACCTCTTTCCAGCATTGGGAGGCATTTATCAGCATGCTAAAACCAAAATGAAAGCAGTAGGTCCAAGATCCTGCTTTTGCATTGCTTTCTCCTGACAAACCTAAGATCTGACATTGTGGTCATGGGTAAGTATTTCTAATTCCCCTTGGATGCTGTAATGTTTGTGTAAAAGAAGCTGACAGTATCCAAGTGGGGATAGAAAAGGCTTCCAAGAACACAGACAACAGATTTTCCTGCCTCCTCTCCCTCCCACCCCTATCTTCGTGGCATACAAGTTTTTTCTCTGGGATTATTTTAGGCACTGTAGCTGTCTATTACGTTTTGGAATGTATGGAACCACAAAACACACTGCTAATTAGAAGGAAGGCATTTGCTTATCCTTATGACTTTGTTTATGTAAAAGACTGCACAGCAATGGATTTGTGAGCAACTGACTTTCTATTCATGTACTGTATAGTTTTAGATGAGAGATACAGGATTAAATTAGGAGGTGGTATTAAATGTTTTTGCATTACAAGTAAAACTGACTGGCTGATTCACTTTTTACTATCCTAGATACACTCTTTGAGGCAGCTCTCAGCTTAAATAACAAGAAACAAAAGCAGTGGCCAATTTTTGTTTCAGACTGTGATAGAACATGGCATTAAGAAAAAAAAGCCATAGATTATATACTGAGAAGAGCTGCCCTTGCAGTGACAAGGAGCTTATTTTAAACAAAAAACAATGGCCTTTTAGGAAAAGTCGCAGCTATTAGAGCAACAAAATTAAAGGTTATCAGTGCACCTTTCACATAGGGGTTTAGGAAGGGACTCCTGGCAAATGCCAGGCGTATCGGTATTTGCCTGCTAGCAGAAAGAGGTTATTTTAGCACACAGAGTCCAGAAATATCAGCTCAAGGTGCAGCGTTCACCCTTCTCATCCTGTCGTCTCTCCCTTTCCCTGTCTCCAAAATGACATTGCTTTCCTTCACCTCCTTCCCTCGGCAGCAAAAAGGAATAACAACTGACAGTCTTCTCAGAAATCTCTCAAGTGCCAAAGAGGAGGAGAAAGAAGACTGACACCAAAAATGCACTTGTAGAGGAAAGAGGAGGAACAACTATGCCACAAAAACATCCCCAGGCATGAGACAGAAGCCAGAGACTGGGGTCATTAGAACTTGTCCAGACAAAGCATGTTTCTGTACTAGAAGCGGCTGGACTAGATGATGTAGCCAATCTTTCTACTTTTTGAATTTCTCTCTGCTTAGGAACTTACTCAGGTCTGCTGTTGCCACACTACCAGAAAACAGCACCCATGTCAGATAACAGAAATACTAATATTTACGTGCTCGGTCTCACTAAGTCTGTTTGCAGCCATGTTATTTTTATGTAACTCTTTTCACCATCAGGTCACCCTCCCCAGCCCGGTGTAAGGAGCACACAGCTAGCTGAAAAGAAACCCAGCACTGTGGGATGCCAGGGCATGACGCTGCTAAAACCTATCCCGAGCATCGCTTTGATTGTATGTGCCATGACAGAAAGGTTAACAAAGACCCTTTTTGATACATACACTGTCATTTGGGTGTGCAATTATCCAAACGCTCTCAAGTGAATGTTAAAACAATACTACAAATTCCTTAAATTTTTCAGTATAAGCAGTCTTACAATACTATTTTACTGTTAAGCTCACAACAGAATTCAGGTTTTAGAAAGATTTCACGTTAATAGAATTTCTTACAGAACAACATTAATGCAAATATCTTAGGCAATGCAGTCTGAGCCAAAAGCTGGGGGTTGGGGTTTGTGTGGCTTTTTTTTTTTTTTCAGTTCCCACCCTCCCAATTCACTATTGACAAGTCCATGTCAGCAATGCTAATGTCTTTCTGATTCTGATTAACTACTTTCTTTGACTACAGAAATACCCAGGAAACAGAGAATGAAACTGATAGATTTGGAGGGCTCAGTTAATATTATTTTAACCTTTACCCTCTCTGTCTTCCACAGCTTTTCTTAAATAAACACGAAAAATGTCAAACTAAAATGCATAATTCCATTTGTTAGCCTAAAATTCCTATGCCAGTGAGGCTCTTCCAAAGATTTAAATATCTGAAATCAACTGCTCTTTCTTCTGCTCTTGGAAACCAACAATAAATCTAATTTCTTTACTCAATTACAGAAAGTGCTATGGGGATATGCCAGTAGCAAGACAGAAAAAGAACAAATGATCTGACAGAAACCAACAAAATCAACGTACATTTTCCTGTTGATCTCAAAAACAGACTCTGACCACAGGTGGCAAGACAAAAAAAGGTAAGACTGACACCCCCCTTCTCTCTGGGGTAGGTGATTTCAGATGCTTACTAATAATCTGACTAAACTTAGACTTTCCCCCCCCTCCCCGGGTAACTTAATTTGATTTTTGAATGCCACAACAGGTTTATGAGACATGCTTTCTTTAGGAATGTCAGAAATACAGCAAGAGCTCAACAGCACTGAAGAAGCTATTAAGACACATATATGTGTTTGGTTATATGCAAATAGGTACCTGGAAAATTAACCACAGAGTGAGATGAGCCAAATCACACCACCAGTTCTAGCTGCCTCCAGAATTTTCCTTTACAACTTTCTGACATAAGTAATTACCTGACACAACTCACCTTTAAGCTCCTGCCAAAAAGCCCCATTTCTCTAATCTCTCAGAATAAAGCCCGTGTCCATCTAACACACCAAAATACAATTCTTCTGGGTCAGCGCCAGTACCAGGATTTAGCGACTACTCTCTTCACAGAAAAGCCTAGTGCCCTTTCTTCACATCAATGGATCGCTGTGCCCGTTTGGTACTGTCCTCTCCAGCACTGGCTGCTAGAGCCCAGTTGGGATTCAGGGGATAGTTTGGATGTTTGCTGCCACGAGTCACTTTCTCATTTTCAACAGACACTTCAGAGTTCTGGCAGAAACTGCCAAGCTTTCCTCAAAATCTCCAGCACTGTTCAAAAAACAGCCCAGTACACAAGACAGCATTGTTTCTGGAAACAAAGAATTAAAACACAACAACATTTTCATGTTAACAAGCCCACAGGTCACCCTCCTGGTTTTCAGCACTTGTTTCTCAATCTTGCTCCTAACTTGGTCACAGCTCCTAAGCACTTGCTTTTCTGCAATCTACCATGCTGTACGGAGAAGTTTAGCTGCTTCCACACTTTTTGCTCTGGTTCCCAGGTGCTCTAAGCCTGCACGTGATATCTTCTTGGCCACTTTCAGCTAGATTGAAGAGCCATGCCATGAACTGGCTGCTGTGTGGTATTTGGACACACTGGGAACACCAATTGCATTTGCAAACCTCACTATCGGCTCACACTTTTTTTTTTCTCCTGCTGTGGCTTTCCTGGGCTCGCACATGGCCCTTCTCAGGGTGCTACCACAGGTTCTTCCCATTTTTTCACAGATAAACTTTCACCAGAGGTGAATCAAAGGTGATGTTCAGTTCAGTTTGTTATTCCAGTTCTCAATGTGCTATGTTAGTAATAGAGCATTAAGCAGAATTAAGCAAACTTTTGTGGCATCTCTACCATCACACTTCTGGAGTCTTGATAATTTCGATTTGGCTATCAACAAAGCACAAGCTCTGTAGTAGCCAGTCTAACTACAGCATAAAAAGCTTTAACATAATATTGTTATAAATACCCATGTTAAGGGCCTAATTTTTCAAGGGATGTGAAACAGAAATCGATTTGACAAATTCCACTTTGTGTATCATAACGCGTAACATTAAGCGAGGGACAGACACACCAGCGAAGATCAGAGCACAGCAATAGCTGCTCACTGACCGGTGACAATTGTTTGAGTCTTCGTACAGCTGAATCTACTGGTGTTCTTATTTTGTTGCAGTAAAGCTGAGAGTTACATTGATATGATCCCTCGATTAGGCAAGAAAATTTAGGATTCCCTGGAGAACAGCAGAACCTGCAAAAATTAGCTGCTTCATTAGTAGAATAGAAGCTCATAAAGAACCATACAGCGCTGTACTCCACTATCTGCTCTTTCCTGGGATCCTCTAAAACAGCTCCCCCCCTTCCAAATAGCCACAGCCATATAGTATCGTTTTTAAGGAATGTAGAGTCTGATGGATGATTTAAAAAGAAAGACTGCTTAAAATAACAAAACAGAACAGAAAGCTGACCTCAGCCTGTAGAAGATGAGAAACTCCGTGTGTGCGAGAAAGTCAGAGACATATTCCCTGTTTTACTGAGCGTACAGCCTAGACCCAGATAAATGTTGATAAAGATGCAGAACACCACATTCAGCATGGCTTATGTCTGCCTGATAAAGAGAAGAAATAAAATGAGATTCCTTGAATAGCTAGATGTTAAGGAGGGACTGCTAAAGGTTGATAACTGTCTGGCAAAAGAAAGCAGGGAAGTTTTTATAGCAACGGGGACAAAAAAAGGAATAAAACATGAAGAAAAAGACAATAAAGGCAGATGAAAGGAAGAGTATGAACAGAATAGGAAAAACAGGAAGAACGAACATCAGAGTGAATTATTAGAAACAGGCAAAAAGATAAAAAGGAGGGATTTAGAAAAACTGAATTTTAAAGTAGAAAAAATGAAGAAAGTATCATCAGGCAGTAGCAGTACATGAGACGCCTTGGCAATATCTGTGGACTACATTTACATTTGTGGACAAATTTTAAGTGAAAACTGAAACCTGTTAGCAACATATTAAAAATTACTGCTTTTAAGAAAGTGAAAAGTAGTTTTGTTTCCAGGCTTTTTTCCTCATTTGCATGCAAAGCGCGCACGTAGATGTTAGTCGATTATTCCGGGGACAGGAAGAGACACACTGCAAACCTAACACACAGTTCATGGCACTGCTTTGAAAATGCACATTAGTTTTGTCAAACTAAACAAAAAAAAAAAAAAAAAACCACAAACCTCCCTGGGGCAGAAGCTACTGCATTTTTAATCTGCATAAAACATACTCTTTTGTCCTTCCAGAGAGGTTTAGTTTCTTTCCATGCAAGTTTCCATCTATGTTTTAAGTGGCTATATCAAAACAATGCTTAAATCTGAACTACAGACACGTGACAGCTTTTAAAGTTGTGTATACTTCCAATGGCACCTGAATTTTAGCAGTACTTTGGACAGGATTTACAGACCTTCACAGGATCAGAAAGTCTATTTGTAAGTCCTGGGTGATCCCGAGAGCATTGCAGAAAGAGTCCCTCCGCATACCCAAGAACTACCATGGCCTACAGCATTACTCTGGTTTCAGTGGCTACAGCTTTGTAACTCCTTGAAGCACAATAACCAGAAACATCTAAGGCATCCTTAGTGCAAAGAAAAAGGAATGGCTCCTGCCATGAAAAATCTACAATCTCATTTAGAGAAAATAGAAGCTGGCAGCAAAACAGCCATACAATCAAACGGTAATTTCCCTTAGTCCCAGAAAAATCCTATTTACCTATTTATAAAATAAAGAGATGCTTTATCTGTTTTATCTTGTTCACTGGCTCCTTTGTGAACCCTTTTGCTACAACACTTCTATTCAAATAAAAAAGAGCAAGTGTCACCACAGATTCTGAAAGAGGAGACTGCTGTGAAAGCAACTGCAGCACAAACATCAGATTTCGAGCAAGTTAGAGAGGCTGCCCAAGTATTTCCTGCTATAGGCTTATAAAAAGACAGTTTTGCCTTAAAAACAACACTTCCATTGTAGAAAGGAAGATTACTATATGCTCTGACATAAGTACTGGATGAGCCCACATCAGCAGAACGCCCTGGAATTTAATAATACATAACACAGAGAAAGAAACCACCCAAATGCAGCGTGCTGCATATCAGGGCTTATACTGACATCACATGCCACAGCTACTTACTGCTTCTTGGGAAACAACACAAACAAGCTGTAATCTAAGAAAAAGGAAGCCCCAAGAATAATTATTATGAACATTTGCTTATCAAAGGACTAAACATATAGGAAGTTTTTAATTTCTTTGACTTTCATGTATTATTTCCATACAGTAAAATATGCACTAAGCTATCCTCTCCATAGAGGATGCAAATGTCTTACCCGGCTCTGGGCAGCTGCTGTTCCAAGAAACAAGCCAAAATGAGCTGATCATTTGAATTCCCTTAAAACTCATAACATTGGGCCAAATAAAGAAAAGTAGAGCTTGCTATACAGTTAAACGAGCCACACCCAACATCTTTCTGCACTTAAAAACTATAATTTAATTAACTTTACCTGTAAGCTTGGGGGGGGAGCATGAGGGAGAAAAAAATAAAATAAAATACAAACTCATTTTCTCCTCAACTCTGAAAATAGTTCAGGGTCCACATCCCTACACAAGAAGTAATAAAAATAGTTTGGTTTCTGGTAGCAATAACAAAAACGCGGGCAAGATTAATTCTTACACTTTTATGGCAAACAATCTAAAGCAGATGTTCGAGAATAAAAGCGAGATGTCAAAGTAGTTAATAAGTGCTTTTCAAAACCAAACACAACAAGACAACTTGCAGCTTTATGTGCTTATATAAAACTCTAAATCACCTCAGTCAGCTTCCACCCTTAGCCCTTCCTTCATTCTACGAAGCTTCACAATTACCAAAAATGTTATATTCAAGTCTAAACCACCACAAATTGCTGTCTCCTGAACGAAAGGACGTGAAAGCGAGGTCTGCTCATTAGAGATCAGCTGCTGAATCCGGGCCTTTGCGAACAGAAATATGTTTCCAGGGTTTGAATATCCAGGATCTCTGGAATAAAGCCCCTGTCTTTAAGAGACAGAGCATATTTTAAAGAGATCTAAAAAAAGTTCAGACTGCATTTACGTTTCCGCTAGAACGCTGCAGTTTTGAGACAGAAATCAAACTTCACATTGTAAGGTCAAAGCCAACATAAGCATTCCTTAAAATCAGACTTCAAATATCTATTTGAAGTTATCCACACTTTCTTGTTTGCGAGTTCAAAGAATTGCTGATCATAAAGCAAACTTGAAGATATTAAATCTTTTAAGTACAAATTTCACAAAAGACAATGTGTGCATGCAGGAGAATTGAGTCCCTCCACATTTAATATGGCAAAAGTTTGTATAAGGTAACCATAAGCACACCCTTTTCAAATGAAACACGAAAGATACTGCGTTAACTTAAAACACCGTTCACTTAGATGTGCTTTCCAAAAGGCCTTAAGCAGGATTATATTGATTTAAATAAAGTAAATTAGGCAAGTTTTTGCACTTGAGCTTCCCACACAAATAGGATTTGCCAAGCCTTTTGAGTCTAATCAGTGGTACAATCATACAGGTATATAAGAAACTGACTCAGCACGCGCGCACACACTTTTAGACTCACCAGCAAGAGCCGATTTTTGGCTGACCACAGAGAATTGCCTCCTAAGCCGGTCAGCCCAAGTCTCCATCTACCTGGAAGCCATCCATTCAGCTACACTGGGCTACTGTGCATCTGCATCGCCGTTCCAGTTCATTACATGAAACACAAACCCGTCGCTACAGGCATTGGAGTAAATGATACCGTATCACTCAAGTCAATGGGAGCAAATCAGAAACTCTAGAGTACATACGAATAATAATAGGTTTTTGTGTTTCCTTTCCCAAGTGCTGACAGTTTGGAGGGGTATTTCCCCCACCACCACCATTGCTGGACTATAATCATTAATTTCATTGTGCCAAGGTCAGCGTTCAAGAAGCTTTCACAGCACATTTGGCTTAATACATACAGGGTGAATTTTTGGGGGTTTGCTTTGTTTTGAACTGTCCAAGATTTTATAAGAAAAAGAAACTGAAGGTAAGACGTATAACTCCCAGGAAAATTTTATTTTCAGAAAAAGACGGCAAGGCCGTATCTAAAAGCTTTAACAAACAACCAAGCCCTTTAAATTACCAGCAGCCTAAATAACTTTGCCTTAGCTCTGGACATCACATTTTATCAACTGGCAATATAGTGAGAAAACCATGTTTTCTCCTTCAGTTTCAACATTATTCTTGGGTCACAGTTGAAACACGACACTGCATCAACTTTTCTCTCCCCTGTCTGTTTTTCACAGCCCTTGCAGTGTCGGCTGAAACATTGGTTGCTAGGACTGAGCATTGATAGCTGGTGTGTCTAAGAGACCTACAAGGAAAAAAGCCTGCCAGAGCCTAAAAGCAGCTCACCTCATGAAATCACATAACCCCCAGCCTCAGCTACTCCAGCAGCTAAGCCGGTCACTTCGGGGCATTAGCAAACCCAGGGAGTTGCAGTGACTGTTTGCTGCTATCAAGGAAAGTCAAGGAAATTCAGACTTTGTTTAATCTTTCATATCTTAGATTTAGACCAATACTAAAAGGCAACCCTCAAGTGCTACAAAGAGCGCTCTGTAATTCATACAAGTAGTTGAGTCACAGCAAACCAGCAGCTCAGCCAGGATAATGCATCACTGAATATACCTACATTTGTTTCTGAGGAAGGCTACAGTTTGCTTTTAATTATTCATAATGCTTTGTAATGTACTTGGATGCGTATATTGTACATACACAGAGCAGATTTAGTTTTTAAAAAACAACCAAGTCTCCATAATTAGAGAACTGACTACAGTGCTCAAATACTGTGTTTTTAAATGAAATGCTTTCTGTGTGCATGGATGTTTCTGTTATATATGTATATGCACAGATACACACACAAATAATCAAAGGGCATGTCTTAAAACAGTTTTTAACAAATACTATCCTTGAACATTTTGCAAGACCTTGTAATGTCCTAATCCTGTTCAGACTTATACATGCAATTCATTTAAAGGCATGTCAAGCTAACAAATCTATTTGCTATCAGGAAATTTTTTCCACAGACTTAACTTGGGGCTTAGACCCAGATTCAGCAATGCTGATTCAGCTTAGAAAACTACCCAGCTTTAAGCACACAAAAAGCCTCGCAAAGTCAAAGGAGCAGTTGCATACCGATTACTTTGTCTGGATTGTGGCCCATAAAGTCCAGCCCAACAAAGCCAAGCAAGCCTAAACCTGACTGCGTAAACTGAGCCCATCCGCTTTGCTGCAATTACCTATGGCAATAAACACAAGTGTCTAGGAAGCAGAGGCTTGCAGAAACAGGTCTCCAGAGAAACAACCAGCACCTCGACGACACCCGTCTCCGCTCCTCGTCCCTCCATAGACCGTTCCAACAGCTTAGAAGACGAGCAGCCCACAACCAGGTATTAGACACCAGCATCTGCTATTGCCTGGTCCATAGATCTGCCACGATACCTTGCAGGGCGCTAGGGACTGAAACGCAATGAGGACAAAGTGGCAGAGCTGAGTTAAGGCAAGAAGTGTACCTGCTTGCTTAATTTTAAAGCACATCCTTCAGGGTTTTCTGGGTCAAAGCCAAGACAATCCTTATCTTATGAGATCAACCACCTCTGCCAGTTTTAGATCAAATTTTTTTAATGTGACTATTTCAGTGATACCATTAACCAGTCCACAAGGGCAGACTTTTGCTCAATACTCAGGATACGTATAGTAAGATTTTCCCAGGCTAGTCAAGCTGCACGGGTCATTTCTGAAGCAAACAACCACTGCTATTGGTAGGAGTTTTCTTACTGATTTAAATGGATGCTTGTCCACGCCTCTCTAACTGAAGGTGGGCATCAAGAGAGTAATACAATATCAAGAGAGATTTTAAGAACTATATAGGGCTTCCAAGTACTCTCTCAAGAGTAGTTATTACATAAATCATCTTAATTTTATTATCTGGGCCTCAATACCACGGCCCACACAAATTGAGAAAATAGTCCTACTAGAGACTACATGTAATGGGGTCCATTACTCATACCAAATAGGCCAAGCATCCTTAAAAAGCTAATTGACAGAGAAAGTTTCCAAATTTCTCTAATCATGTATTTAAAACCTTAAAAAGACAGTAAACAATTATAAATCATCCAAACACACACTCAGTAATCAATATAATTTTAAAAAGTAGACTAGAATTCTAAGAAATCGTTTACCAAAATAGCCACTGAAATAATTGTGTTTACTTCAATGTCATTTTCAAGTAAATCATAACTCAGCATTCGACAGTACGCTTGACATTTGTCTTCCTAGTAAAAAAGTTGCAAAAGGCAATGCAGACAAACCACCATCCACTGTACTCTGATGTTCAAGGGCATACCTGTTTATTGATGGGGTGCACCTAATCATATCTCAAAAATAAAAGACAACTTGCTTTCTTTCTAAATGCACATCAGATTTCTTTAATCTGTGCATTTACTAGGCTGCATAAATAGAAAACTGGTGGTTTGATACAATCAGGACAGTGCCATTTAAAGCGTAGCACATCACAGCACTCTTAAGTCTTTTTGGAAATACCTCTGCTGCTCAGCAGCACTAGCTTTCCACCAGTTGCTGCTCCACATGCTATTGCCAATCAGCTGCATTTGCTGTAGCGCATTCCGAAGTTTACTAATTAATCTCTGCACTAAACCCCACCGATGGCTGGTTGCCATTCGAAATGCTCATCGTCTTTTATTTAAAGACATACTGACCCTATGGTCAAACTCAGACCTTATTTGTAAAAATGGTGTGCCAAATTTCAGGTAATTAAATCCACTTCAATATCAATGACCGTTTTTTAAAAACTGGATAGAGGCGCAACCATTAATGGTTTGAGAGTGTTCATATTAGACATACTAAGTTATTTCAATGTTAATTGCCAGGAATCGCCAAAATTCTTGCATTTTGACCGAGAAGCTACATTCAGCAGAGTGTATGAGATGCAAACTTCTGCAAGAGAGACCATTAATTTATTGCAAAACAGCATACATGCTTTGAAGTCATGTTTTAATGATTCCAGCTTATTGCTACATTTCATATGAGGTTTTAAATATTGATTTCACTCCGTCCAACCTCTCACACCATTGTCACAGGCTGCTCTCATTCAGCAGTGCATACTGGCTCTGTGACCTTCACAATGACCTCTACAAAAGCAGTTGTGCATTTTACTGTGGTGTAAATCCTCACAGACAAGTCAAACCTGTTCTTTTTGGCATCCTGCCCTTTAGATGAATACTCTGTGGAGATTTATTATGAAAGGGGAATGAAGGGGCATTATTGCACAACATTCATCCTTCGCATACAGCTAAGTTCCATCTTTTACAACTTCTGAAAGCTTTTAAACAAACAGATCTTCTTAATTACACAAATTGTTCTTGCTTCTCACCAATTTTCTGTAATTAAAATTCACTGTTTACGAAAAGGTAGACATGCCCAGAAAAAAAAAAAACATGTGTGCTAAGGTGTTTTATATTATTATTAATAAGTAATATTCATACTTCCTGTTACTATACACGAGGGATTAGTGTTTCCTAGCACACCATTCACTTACAACACTGAAGTATTATTCCACATTGTAGCAACACACATTGCCCTAAAAGGGTCCATTAATTATTTTTGTAATGCCATGAAGTCGCTGCAGGATATTAGACTGTCTCCATAAGAAATACACTCCTATGGTAAAATGATGAATGATGAAGTTTACACGTTTTTAATTAGATTTCAGAACAGTAAGAGAGTATTTACAAATTTATTTTCTGTGGCCTTCGCTTAATACTTTGCGTGCCCTTATGCAAATAATTAAAAAAATTCAAGATTAATTGAATCAAAAAATATAAAAGCGGAAAAGAACTGTGAAAGGGGCAGATTTTCTAAATTCAGTGAATCTGCCAAAGTGGCCAGAGTAGTAACCTTATCATTCACATTATCCACATTCCTTCAGGTTTTCTAACTGATCCTTCAGCAAAACATGTCCTGCTAGGGAAGGTGGGGAAAACAAAACGAAAACCTCCTAAAGTTGCATTGATACTCCAGTCCAAAAATCATGTTCAAACTGGCTTTATCTGATAGTCGTTTGGGATCAACCGGAAATGAAGCATTTTGATTGAAGCAGATATTCCCTGTCTAAATCTCTGAATTCCCCTAAAAAGCTCCCTCCCGCGATGTCAGCTGTCACAGACAATTGACAATGCACACGCACACCCACACCCCCAACTGCAAAAATGAAGAACTGCTCTGTGTGCCCCTCCCTGTCACCCACAGGCAATGTCAGGTATGGGATCTCTCTCCCCTTCCTAAAAGCCTCTGCTGGCCATTCTTTAGCTTTCCTGCTCCTCCTTTTCTGCCAGCAAAATCAACGACAACTGAATGCAAAATAACAAAAATTTCCCCATAGACAAATATAAGAAAATACACTCTCCTCCCACCTTTCCCAGGTCCACATTGCACTTTCACAGCTCCAGAGCTGCAGACAGACGTTTCCCCAAGCAGAATATGCAGCAGTGGTTCTTACCATCTAAATTCACTTCCCACCTGTAGGTCCTCCTCTGCTACCTCCAGCACAGCCCACTCCTTCATTTCTGAGCCTGATGCTACCAGTGAGATGGAGTAAAGATGTGCTGAAGATAACAGAAGGTAAACCAGCATGGTCATGTAGTGTTGTATTTAACAATAAAGATAAAGTATCCTGGAGTTCTAAAGGGGGGTTTCTTCCCACAGAAGAAATTTCACATTTTGAAAAGCTGCAGATGCTGTACTTTGCCTCTTCATAAATAAAAGTAAACTAAAAATAACTCAAAATTATTTAAAAGCGCAGCCACAATTAGACTTTGTTCTTCATGACAAACAAAATAACCCAGATACTACCACAATTTATTCAGGGTCTTTTTAAAAATAAAAATCCAGAGGTTTTCAATTAGGAGACAAACAGACTTAACGCCAAAGTTATACCTGGCACCTCAGCTACAGGTGAAGTTAGTTACACAGAGTTTAAAAGCAACCAATAGTTAAATCAGTACAGCACTCTTCACAAATATTTCTGTTACTTTAAAAGTGACATATCTGTTTAGTTTTGTATTTCAAATTCACTTAACTAACCAGACACAAAACAAGTTAAAAAGAAGCATAAGGCAGTTGCTGTACACAACACTATCAATGAAACTAAACTGATACCTTAAGCTTAGTATAAACTGCAACTTAAAGGTTTGGGTTTTTTTTTTACTTCTTATTCCAAACAAATTTTAGAATTGCCTGATTTGAGATAAATTCTTGGACTAATCCTGTCTAAGCTTCAGATCCTACACAAGTTAAAATGGGAATTCAAGCTCAAGGCATCATCCCACAAAGAGGCAGATTAAGGTGAATAAAAGTGAAAACTGAGTGGGTGAAGACAAGGGAAGCATGAAGTTCCCATTGCAATCCCTTCTACATTCTCCCATCAGCTCTCAAGCCAAGCCCTCTTCCTCTCCCCCACACCGAAAGAAAGCCCTAATCATATTTTACTGTGAACAACCACAAAGGGGGATCCTTGGTGTGCAGGCACGGCCAAGATCATGCCAACAGTCCTTGAGCACCAGGATCTAGATGTTGAAGACCTATGCCAAGACCTCCTCACTCAAGCAGTCAACACTGAAGCTCTCCAACTCTATCCATATTAGAGGTTTTGTGTGGCTGGTGGAAAATCCAACAATAAAACTCCACAGGTTATCCCTTTTCTGAACTTGTAGTCATGATCTCGCTCGAATCCAACACCAAATCAAAGTGGAGAAAACCCCTGCTATTCCCAATGTGATTACCATCGTGCTCTTACAGAAACCACCACCTTTTTGGAAAGGCAGAAAATTCTTCAAATATTTACTAATCAATTAGTTAAACTTTGCTTGTCTGATCTCAAAGGGCCTATTGCAGGGAAGCATTACAAGCTGGACATCTTTATCTGTAGTCTTGGATGTACATGGCTTTTTTTTTTTTTTAATGCTAGCCATGTGCACATGTCCACAGGTACACAAACACAGGCAGCCCAAAGCCCTGGTGCCAAAGACTGCCTAACGACAGCGAGGATCGGATGCCTACTTCGATCCCTTTTAGATCTGTCAGCACGTCTACACAGCACAGACCAGCAGCTCTTGTTTGCTTGAGCACTGCCTCTGACAGTCTTGCAGAGGATCACATTTCTGTGATTCTCTTTCTATGCTTTGGAGAAGAGAGTGGTGCTCTATTTATTTATGCCTCTCTTTCAAGACACGAAAGAGGAGAATGGACCTCAGACCTAAAAATATATGCTGCTTTCCTCCTGTGCACAGGCCTCAGTTTTAAATCGTTCCTCCCTCCAACCTACTTACATTTCCACCGTCTTCCAATTCCACATGCACCACGTTTAAACGTACCGTCTGTCTCCTGCAGGATCTACCTCACTGTCCCAGAATAATACAAGAATCATTATTCTTACACAAAGCCATCATTTCATTTTCTACTAATCATTGCAAATGTTGCAAGTTCTAGTTTCCTGGCCCCCATCCAGCTAATTTAGATAGATGGTTCCACATGTGCTCTCTGTCCCTCCATTTCCTGCCCATACTACTACACACATTTGTCTAAGTGAGTCAAAGCAGGTTTCTCTGTAGTCACAATATGCTTACGTATTTTATATTTTAAAAAAGAGCCCACATAAAATGCAAAGCAGATAATAGGTTGTAAGAGGCAGAGGATTTTGCTGCTCTGTCACACATTCTGCTGAACTATAACACGTCACAAACTACACCTAAGCCTCACGTTTCCCCAAAATACAGGAGTTACCTATGTAGCAACTATGTTCAGGCAAAGCAGAACAATAAACTAAAATAGTTAATTGTCTACTTTGATATACTCCATTATTCAGGTTTTTCTTCTTAAAAAAAAAAAAAACCCAAACAACCCACATTTAAGAGGAATAAGGATGAACCAAACTTTCAGAGACCCAGGCACTTCTTCATGAGGATAATTCCTCTTTCATTAGTAGCCAGTGCTGTCAATGTTCCTTTCCAGCGACACCTTGACTGACACACTGAGTCCAGACTAGGTATATACGGGGAAATTCACCTTTTGATGTCCAATGCCGATTGCCTAAAACAATATTCCTTTCTCTCACCCTCTGCACCTGAACAAACATTCTTCAGGAAAATTACTTTTGAAGTCTCCTTGGTACAGAACATTGTCTCTTTGATCCAAAATATCTTTCGCTGCAAGCGCCCTAGCACAATACCAGTGCATCCTGGATGAGTACTGACTATTGGAAACACGGGCCCCCAACAGCTCCTTTGAAATACACCTTTATTTTTAAATGTATTTTTAATTTATGAATGTGCTATTTTAAAGCTCAAAAGTTGACTCCTTTGAGACCCTGTAGCAAACATTCGTTAACCTGTTGTAGTCACTTAAGCACAAGTTAAGGTGCAGGAAGGTGGTACGCACACACACACAGCATGTCCTCAATGACCACGCTGAAGATTTTTTTTTCTTTGTAGGGAATTAATATATTAGTAAGGCTGGCATACCTTGTAACAAAGATTAACGAAAACTGGAAGATGCTGTGGGAAACACAAGTCATGCATGTACGCCCTTGCTTGCAGCCAGAACCCTCGTTAACAAGGCTTGTGGGGGTGTCACATTTGAAAACACCCAGCTGTGCACGCACCATTCACTGCTGCCCCTGGATGCCAGACTTCTTACACAGGCACTGATCTAGAAAGATGAGTACCAGAACCCCCAATTCCCCAAAATCCTTTTGTCCCAGAGCTCTCCTATAATTCCTAATTCCACGCAGGAGCCTCTTACTCCTTCTTCCTAGAAACTCCCCTGTCCAACTCATTCCCACCTTTCTGCCAAACTCTGCCCCAAATCTCCCGCCTTAGAGCAACGGCCTGATGTCCCCCCATGTTCTCTCCAAAGCACCTCCTCCCCCACCCCCCACCCTATGCTTCCCCATCCCTACAGTCCCATGCTCCACTATGACACCACTGCTGCTGCTGCCAGCACTTGATACCCTGCCACATTTCCTCCAGCGACTACTTCCCACTACAGCCATCCCTCTTGTCCTCCTCTTGGCTCCCCTTGCATACTTTTTAAGTCTGGCAAGAATTTCAGAAAAGCCAGATGTAGGCTGTACTTACCCAAAATTTGTCTGAAGAAGGCCCTGAGAACAGACAAGGAAGAAAATATAGGCATATGGGAGATCTTCTAACTGCACTGCAAGGTCAATATACTCTACAACATCAGCAAATAAGACTCAAGGGCATTGAAAAATGGAATAACCGGGAATAAAACTAGTTTGTGAGATAAGTCTGCACACACATGCCTAATAGGCAAGTCTCTCAAAACCAGACAGATGGACACAACCCAACCGACAGCTGACTCAGAGGAATCTGCGAAGCCATTAGCCTGGCTCTGCCATTCCAGGTCACCAGCCCTCCTCCAGGTACAGAATAGAGGAGATGAAGGGATGACACAAAACTACTTTGATCAGCAGCAACAGAAGAAAAGATTAGAAGAAAAAACGTAGTGTTCTCACAAATGCAGACAAGTGCTAAGAAAAAGGGATCGTCGTAAAAAGATCACACTCCCTTCTACGCACATACACAAATTTACTACTTTAGCTTGCCTAAATGGCTTCAAATCCTTCATTGCTCTTACTACAATGTTTAAAATATTCTTACTGCTCTCTTTAAAAGAATCTTCCTCTCTGAAGAGTCCTCTTTTCAGCTGACAAATGTCATCTCATACCTAGACTGCAGAGTGGAGACAGTCTATCAACCATTTGCAGAAGAAATCAATGCTTTTATTGTTAAGCAACAATTAAGGCATCTGAACTATTTTTTTTTTTAAGATCTAAATTCTAAAATATTTAGTTCTGTGAAGTCCTCTTTACATAGTCAACTTCAAGTACACAAAAAGTTCCTACAAAGAGGCAGAGAACCACTGGCTTTTGGCACCTACCTAGGCAGAAAATGAACTTGCATGGGGTCAAGGAAGCACGCAGTTACTAAGTTTCCCCTAAAATGTCCAAGCAAGGGCAGTTGTGTTACCTGAGGCTGCTCAGGGGAATGCAGAGTCTCCATCTCTGGAGGCCTTTAAGAACAGGTTAGACAGGTACCTGTCATGAAGTGCCCCCAACTCTGCCTCACAGCAGGGGGGAAGGCACCCACGACCTCTCAAGACGCCCGCCCAGCATTATGATTATACAATTCCACAAATACCCACTGCAATTTTGGCAACAAAGCTCCTTATTTTATTCATTTTTCTTCCCTGACTTAAAATTCCACCCGTACAGAGGAACTTTGTCCGCTCTCACGTTTTTGTACCATCTCCATCATAATGAGACCGCTTATACTCACACTTTCAGACAAGCTATTTATTTCTGTTTCACCCTAGCACTACCTTCTGGTATGTTTACTTTTGAACAGTGCATCAAGCAGTACTATTTAACAACTTTTTGCATTAAAAATGTGGTTCAATAACTTTGCACTGCTCATTTAGCACAAACTCTAATATTTAACATTTATTATGTTAGCAACTCTTGGCCAAAACATAGCATCAAAAGAGCATATATGCACTAAATTGTATCTTGTTAAAAAGAACAGCAGCCCTGAAAAAAGTTATATTGGAACAATCCATAAATGTGTTTACATTATATGAATGATTTGCTGTTCCTTCACAAGGCATGTAGGAAGTCAGCACTTCTCAAATGTGTAAAGTATTTCCATGTGCTTAAAGCACGGTCTTTCCAAAACAAACAATGATTGAGAAATTTTTTATTATTCTTTATTTCCCTGCCAGCTGTTTTTTTGGACTCTCCTCTCAGCCACCTTCTTTCTTTCAGTCAGATCTCTCCTTATTGCTCACAGTAACACCTACTCAAGCAATAGCATATTCAGAGGTATAAGACTCAGAAATAGGAAGATCTCTGGCTGATTTAAACAGCATTTTCCTTAGATCACTTTACAACATGTCTGTGCTATCGTAGCTAGTGGCAGGTCTGGCTGTTGCTTAGGATGGAATTTGGGGATCCTGCATTAGGACCTAAAGCACAGTTCTTGCTCCTCCATCCCAGTGCCTGTTCCCATACAGGCAGGGGAGCAGATGACACCTGACTGAAGTCTGTTGGCAGCCTTCTCCCAACGAGCCTAGTCCTACGCAGCATCTTTTCATGGGACCAAAACAACATGCTGCGTGACACACGGATGTGCTTCTGAAATTTGATGGTAAAGAGTCAAGCAAGCAAGCTCCTGGGCAACTCGATAAACCAAACAGGGTATTAAAAAATCCAAACAAAAAATTTAAAAAAATTTAAAAAGAGTAAAACCCCCAAAACCCAAACTCTTAAGAACAGTTCCATTCCAAAAACTGACAGCTAAAGAGTAGATCCGCTCCACTGCTAGCTATAGCCACTTTACTAACAAGTACATTTCTCTTGCTAGTCAATTCCATACAATTAACAGTGCTGGCACTATTTCATTTACTAAATTCCCGTCATTACAGCTGTGCAAACTTATGGGCCTAATTTGTATTTATACTAATATGTGTATATAAACATGTACTGCTTTAGCCATGTAAAGAAGCCTTAAAGCAAATGAACAAATATTTATTCTAACAGAACAGTATAAGAGAGCCCAACCACAAAACAGAATCGGGTCAAGCAGTTCTGATTATGTCTGTCCACCAAACAGCTTAATTTCAACTACGGCATTTTTCCTAAGGCATTCCAAACACAAATCCTGCAAAGAGATACGGGGAGACATAGAACTGCATTTTCAAAATCTGGTCTCCTTTCCCAAGACCAGCATTGCATAAATGAGGGGAGAGGAAATGACAAATACTATGATTTATTCTTCCCCCACCCCCCAAAAAAAACCCAGAACATTTCTTACCTACATTAAGAAAAAAATTAATTAAGTCAACATAGTGTGTCTAATGTTTATGCACTTTGATATAACAGTAATTACTTAGTAAGGCCAGAACCCAATTAAATGTTTTAGACTTCAGTCTGTGGGCTGGAGTGCACAGGAAGCGTTCCTATGATAGATCACTTAAATAAAGTTTATCTGGCATACACTTCAAAACCGGAGTTCAAAAACTTTAAGCACAGCTCTGCATGTACGTGCTTGACTCTTAACAAAACATCTTTACTTAAATAGAAGGCTAGAGATTTAGTATGACAAATATATTTACTACTGCTAACCATTCTCCATCACGCTACTTGGAAGTTGCAGGCATATTGTATATATAATCCTATGAAATTTAACCGAGCGGTATGTGGATCACAGGACTCTAGATCACTGTTAAAATCCAGTACATTAGCCCTAACTTAGAATCACAGAATGGCTTAGGTTGGAATGGACCTTAAAGATCATCAAGTTCCAACCTCCCTGCCATAGGCAGGGATACCTCCTACTAGCCCAGGTTGATCAAAGCCCCATCCAACCTGGCCTTGAACACCTCCAGGGATGGGGCATCCACAACTTCCCTGGGCAACCTGTTCAACTGCCTCACCACCCTCATAGAGAATTTTTTTTTCCTAGTATTTATTCTAAATCTACTCTCTTCCACTTTGAAGCCATTACCCCTTGTCCTATCACTACATGCCCTTGTAAAAAGTCCCTCTCCAGCTTTCTTGTAGGCCCCCTTCAGACACTGGAAGGCTGCTATAAGGTCTCCCCAGAGCCTTCTCTTCTCCAGGCTCAACAACCCCAACTCTCTCAGCCTCTCTTCATAGGAGAGGTGCTCCAGCCCTCTGAACATCTT
>NW_009649929.1:2205685-2271776 GCF_000708025.1 Charadrius vociferus
AACACTGTCGTAGAAGGCCACCAAATTTGTCAGGCACAATTTGCCCTTAGTGAAGCCATGTTGGCTGTCACCAATCACCTCCTTATTTTCCATGGGCCTTAGCAGAGTTCTCAGGAGGACCTGCTCCATGATCCTGACGGGCAAAGAGGTGACACTGACCAGTCTGTAGTTCCCTGGGTCTTCTTTTTTACCCTTTTTAAAAATGGGGGTTATGTTTCCCCTTTTCCTGTCAGCGTGAACTTCACCGGATTGCCATGACTTCTCAAATATAATGTCTAGTGGCTTGGCAATTTCATCTGCCAGTTCTCTCAGGACCCGCAGATGAATCTTGTCAGGTCCCATGGGCTTGTGCACCTTCAGGTTCCTCACCTGGTCTCGAATCTGGTTTTCTCCTACAGTGGGCAGTACCTCATTCTCCCAGTCCCTGCCTTTGCTTTCTGCAACTTGGGTGGTGAGGTTAAAGCCCTTCCCAGTGAAGACTGAGGCAAAGAAGTCATCGAGTACCTCAGCCTTCTCCATGTCCTGGGGGACCAGGTCTCCTGTTTCCTTCCTAAGCGGGCCCACATTTTCCCTAGTCTTCCGTTTGTCACTGATATACCTTGAATATATATACACCAGTATATATATATCACACTGACACAACTTTAATTCTATCAGTCTGCATTTTTGGTGTCACCTAGTTTATATATTTGAATTCCATATCCTTGTACTATCGGAGATGGTGGACATCCAGCAGCCACAGTTTATTTTCCTTTTTGCTTTCAGAAACAGGTATCCTTCTCAGCGGATCAATTCAATGCTCATTGTTAAAAACAAGATATTGACGACAAAAATTCAAAGCTAAAGCAACACGCAATATATATTTTTACTAGGAATCATAAGAGGGTGCTTAACAACTGCAAAATCCCACTAGCAGAGTTGGGTGTCACATGGCTACGTGCACCTGCTCTCCAAACATGCAGCCCCTGGGAACCTCCACTCCAGGAGAGCTGGTTGGCCAGAACGTTGGTTCTCTGAGCATCTTCATCCAGAGACCTGCTGGGAAGAGCTGCGACTCCCCTCTCACCAACACATTTGGGTTTTCTCTGCAGTGGGACTCTGCTTCATGAGGCTGATGCCCAGCCCAGCGTGTCTGAGCACTGAGCTGGGATACAGCCATCACTCTGGCAGACACCAAGGCTGCGAGGGAAATGCAGCAGCCTCGTAGAATAGATTCAGCCAGACTCCTGCTGGAGGTCTAGCTAATGCTCAGTCAGGGCCAATGAAAATTTTACCTTTACATGCATGCTCTCTAAAACAAGTATGTCTATTCCAAGAGAATTTATATGCCTAAACACACTACTTCCTCATGAAAATACGTGTTGTGATTTTGTTGTGATTCTAAACTACAAAGTGTTGTTCAAAAGGAAATATTTTACTCAGCTGCAAAAAAGAAATGTGCGTAGTATGAGCCAAATGAAGATTAAAAACAAAACACCAGTTAAACTCAGACTGGCATACATTTTGAAATCAATTCCATCTGAAGTCTGAAGATAGACCAGCTGAGCTAACACTGAAGGAAGGAAATAGGCTTGATTTTTTTAATTTATTTTTTAACTTTATGCAAATACTAAAAGCACTTTAAAAACAAAAAACAGAACAAAAAACAAAACAAACCACCAAAACACCACACCAAAACCAAACCAAGCAAACCAGAGCAGTAAGAATTGGCAAAGCAAGGCTGGAAGGCTCAAACAGTTCCTGGTCACACAGATGGGGTGGCAAAGCGCTCTCGTGACTTGCAGAATAGTTGTAGTCTAAAACCGTAGTGCGACATGCCCTTCACCAACCCCAGAGTACCTGGCATATGTCTAAGCAACTTTGAAGGAGCACAATTGATTAAAAAGGTATTTTGACAGACTCTTGCGTTTGGAACAGGATTTGGGATAATTGCTCCACAAGCTATAAAAGAAACAGACGGAAAAACAGGAGCAGCCGCTGAGCAGTTGTTTGCACAGGAAGCAATATTGTAGGAAAAGGCAATAATGAAGAACAGTTAATTTGACCTGAGCTGATGAGGTCAATGTTTTAAAAGAAATAGCTCCACATAACATAAAATAAGAACATTATTTCCCATTAGAATAATACTGCAAGTGTAACGCTGCACGAAATCTATTCCCTAACACTTGTTAGCTCAGCTTAGTGGTAACGTGCATTCCTGAGGTGTCCTAGACATCCTGTGCCTGACACGGATCCATTCCTCTGAAATACTGATTCAACTGCTCCCTCCTGCAAGCTCCGGTTGCTTCAGACTACACACTACTCTCCGAGCATTCAGCTACTAACAGCCTGAAACTACAAGAACGGGATTAAAATCCTGGTAATATTCAGACACACAGAAAGTTAAATGTAATATCGCTGCTGTGATTTGGACAGGGAAGCAGAAGCTGAAGCAGGTATTTCAGTCTTAATTCGCTGCCTTAATTCAGGGGTGCTGCTGACAGGAGATGGAGCCCGGCTCAGCGGAAGAGAGGTTAGGAATTTAGTAGGGCTGGATCCTATTCCTCCTTCCGCTGCGGCTCTGCTGTCTAATCCTGGGCGAGTACGTCCCCTCCGGGCATCTGGTTCCCCTCCCTCTCTGACACATCTATTTAAACTGCAAATTCAGAGAGGTAGCGACCATCTTGGTAATGACGAAGCATGTACAACACTCTGCACTAATACTTCTATTAATAAATGTTCCCACTGCTACTAAGTAATAAAACAAAAACCATGGTAGACATTGAACAGTCAATGGTGCATTATATTAGTTTTGAGGTATTTGGTTATAAAATGTAAAAGGCAAATTCTCCCAAGTGGTAGCAGGCCAGAGGACACGTATGTTCTTTTCCTGCATATTTGGGCAATCCAATTAGAGGTAATTGAGTTCTTAACTACATGAAATTACTTCAAGAATACCATCACTAGAGGCTAAGTCTCCTGGGAGGCTGGGGGAAGGGAGCAAAGAAACATTATAAAACTGGAAGGAACAGTAAAGGGACAGGGCATGCAGCCTGAAACATGCTGAAAGAGAGCATGCAGCTGAGCCAGCGTAAGGCACTCCTGTTTTTTACAAACATGTAAGTAGCTGGGCCACAGACTTAAAGGTTTGCATGTTCTCAGATCCCAATGAATTAAAGAGGAGTTAAATATATCCATGCTTCTATGCATTTTTAACTGCAATGGTAATGTAAAGCACAGAGCTACAAGCAACAAAAGGCTCCTACAGTCCTGTAAACACCAAGACATGAAAAGACGATTAGATTACTGTAATGAAATGAACTCCTGTTGCATTTGCAAACTGCCATTCGTGTGCAATGCATATGAGCATCTCTTTTACAATTTAAAATTAGCTTCACATTAAAGCCACCTCCCAGCCAGAAATGGTCACTATGTTCACCAAGATTGCCAGACCTTAGATTTGTTTTGCACTCCTTGATAAGCCCTAGAAATGCTAGAAGTGTCATTCATTTCTGAGAACCTTTGCTCTTTTTGATGGCTACTAAAATCTAAAGTACAAGAACTGACAGGAAACGGTATTTTTAGCAGTACTGCAACAATTAATATTGCTACAGTTTCTTTTGTAGCTTTACACTGATTTGAGATTAGATTTAATAAAACTGTTTTAAATATTCAGATATGCTGAAAGCCTATTGCTTAATATGATGAGCGTGATAAGCAGAAAACTCTGAAGCACCTTCTCCCTCCACTTAGACGTAAATCAAACTGATTAGCAAGGTATGCTTTGTGCACAGAAGATAAAACTTACTGAAATAAAATTTACTGAAAAAATATTTAAAAGTTAATGAGCAGACTGCAAAGAAAAATCAGCTTCCACTTGAAAGGAGAAAAAAAAAAATTTACAAAAGGAAAAGTGAAGGAGACCCTATCCCCATGAGCTAATTGTCTGTCTCGTGCTATAGGGGATGCTCTTGCTTAGCTTACAAGTGAAAGACACTCCCTCCTCCCTCTGCAAGCATAGGAACTCCACAGCACTAACCTGACACCTTAAATGAGCCAACTTCCTTGAGCATTGCCCAGGAGACTAGAATGGGCATGCCTCAATTCAGAAATCCAGAAACATGTCCGATTATCAGTCAGGCTGAAGGACACCTCTGACCAGGACCATCCCAGGAAAAACACTCATGTTGCAAGCCGGGGGAAAAAAACAAAACAAAACACCAAAAAAACCCCAACCATGGAGTGCCACAACTGGAATATTTTTATAGCCTTTGTGTAAACACAAGCTTCAGATTAGCCATTAGCTAGCTCTATCTGGATTCCCTTCTTTTGAAAGAAAATTAAGAGAACACCCACCAGAAGAGGTTAGCGGCCAAACTATTAGGAAAAATATAAAAGCACAGGGGAAGAACGTACATAGTGATTCATTAAATGTGTGTTGCCAAACCTCTTAACAGTGAGCACAACAGACTTTTCACTGAAACTATACTTAATTTGCACAATTGTTAAGCCAAACACAGCATTAGTTATAACTGTGTTTTGTAAGAAAATCTCAGTACTCCCCTAGAGCTGCCCCCACCAATGTAAGTGGTGTGAACCCCATAGGTTAGAGAGGAACAAAGCTAAAGCAACTATAAAGAGAGCTGCCCTCGAAGGGCAGCGCAAGAAGAGTTCTACCTATGAGCATACACTTACGCAAAACAAATGGACTGAGCATCTCGGGTTTTTAGAAAAACACTCATCCTGGAAAATAAGCATGTCATAACATAAGTGCCCAGGTGAGAATTCACCTTACACTGTCACAGATCATCAACCACACCAAGTCATGTACAGTGAGTAGTACTGCTCTTCACAAAAGTAACTCCATTCTGAGCTGAACAATTTGTATTTGACTACAGTAACTTTCCAAGACACATCCCAGTCCTAATCAGAAAACATCAAGAATTAGAGATTTCATTGCATTCCAGAGTCAATTTTAACAGTGAGGCCAATTAACCAGTAGAACATTGTGAACTTCAGGTCTTATTCAGTTCCTATTTAGATCTTATTTGTTTAACTAAAGGTTACTGATTCTTGCTACATTTACTGTTGCACTGTTCAGATTTGGCATTCTGTGTTCAGAAGGCACTTACTGTAAACTGAGTCATATCTTAACCTCATCCTAAACTAGAGGCAGAACGCAGTACAAAGCGCGTCTTTCTGCCTTTTAATGGACCTCTGTGGCTCCTCTTTGTGTTCTTTCTGATTTTTGCATTCAAATGCAGTAGGCAGAACTCTTCAGTCCACGAGTCTTCCCAATACTGCATTCAGAAGGAAAAGTCCATTCCTATTTATTGCTGTACTACTCACATACCCAGGGCCCCCCACCCTCCACGTGCTGTGGCGAAGGGTCAAATTGGTTTACTTGCCTAGCTAAACTTCCAAATCTTCTTCACAGAGCCTGCTATTTACTCTTCTATTTATAATTTTGCATTTAGTCATATTAAAACACATTTCATTCAAACGAGGCCAGCTTGTCAAAGCAGCCCTGTAAACTGACAACTTGCATGTCATCCACAGAAATTCAACATCTGCTTCCAAACACTGAACTGTGTCCTAGCAGAACACCCACAGAAATATTCCAGTGCTGTGGTAACCAGCAACTACTTTAGAAATTACAAGTTAGCCAGATAATTCATTTATTGTGCAGAATGTCAACATCATTATTATTGTGTCATGTAATTTTTATATAATTCTAAAAATCAACATCATGCAATAACTAAATCAAGCACCCTACAAAGAAAATGTGGAAACATTCATGTTTCTCAACAAAACCTGTAATTTTATCAGTATAAAATCTATTTTGCTTGATGTAATCTGTTTTCCATAAACAGTAGTCACCAACTTCAAATATTCCTATCCCTAGTGTTATTGTTAACAGTATTTATTCCCCCCCTCCTTTTTTTTTTTTTAAGTTCTTTTTTAATCTAGGACTAAGGTCAGTCAGGGTGAGGTTTTTTGTTTGTTTGTCTGGGGCTGAACAAATGAAATGAGTCATCTATGCATACTTTCTGAACACTGATAAAGTAACAATCAGTTATCTGGAGTATCCCCTATTATTCCAAACGTTAAGATTTAAATGTCATGACCCTAGGAATCTCCTCATCATCCAAGCCTTTCACTCTTTCTGGATGAAGTTTACTTAGGGCTGCAGATTTGAAATGTCCACTACCGCATACTGCATTTAATATCCATTTAAAAATGCATTAGAAAATACTTCCATCGTCCTCACCATGTAGCATAAGCCTATCTTCTTCCTTTCCCCAGAAGGAAGGCCAACAGCCTTAAATTCTGACACCAAGAAAAAGTACAGGCATTCAGTTAGAATATTTTTTTTTAAACAGAACAGAACATTTTCTAGCCACCAGCTTTTCAACACAAACAAAATGTCTCACCAAGCACATCAATCTCCCCCAGACTCTTAGCTTTTAAAACAAAAAGGAAGAGGATATAGGTTATATTACAGAGAAACAAGAAAACAATCTGCACAACTTTGCAAAAGCTGACACTACTTTTGGAAAAATAAGCTGCAAAGGCTTCTACATTGTGAACTCTTTGGGGGACAATGAATACAGCACAGATCTCTGACAAAATAAATTTATTAATTGATGGGAGACTAGTTTGATACAAAGGCTTTTGCTTTGCTGACTTCTTGGTTTGTTGAGAAGGGTAGAGAGTGATTGTTA
Source organism: Charadrius vociferus (assembly GCF_000708025.1). Taxonomy (NCBI): domain Eukaryota; kingdom Metazoa; phylum Chordata; class Aves; order Charadriiformes; family Charadriidae; genus Charadrius; species Charadrius vociferus. The sequence continues at coordinate 2,212,390 of NW_009649929.1, forward strand.
TTTTCAAGACATCGCTTACCATTACCAATTCTAAAATACAAAGTCTAAAAAAAGTGCAAAGATTTAAAACAAAACAGGAAAACAGCAAGGTGCAAATAAGATCAGTAACTCATGCTCCCATCCCTAAACTCCCTCCCCCCGCCACCATCCCCAACTTTACATTTCCACACACAGGCTGATGTGTACTTGTACCTTGTCATGATAAAGGACAGGAATGCTGACAGACCTTTAGCTGTCACTGTAGCAGTAACACATTTGCAAAAACACTTATTGCTTCCTAGAGTCCAATAACAATGAAAAATAGTGTCCTTAACCACTCGGCACCATTTTCTAAATTGTCCATCTCATACTCACAGATTATTTCACTTCTTAAAGTATATCCGAAGAAAGTACAGCCTATTCTTTAACTTCCAAAACTTCTACTTCCAGAATTGGTACACAAACGAGATAAAAAATAATTCAAGGACACCACAACTTAGTAGTGAAAGCAGTGTAGCTTGTTTTTTGTCAACTATGAAATGAAAGGATTTCATATATTCCAACTAGCAGAATGATTAAATTCTTAAGACTAATTCCTAATTATTTAATTGGAAGAGAACAGTCTATGACATATTGTATGCAACTCAGGTTTAAACAACCTCTAAGTTTCATACCAGGAAATCCTCGGTCTTTTGAAAGGCATTAGAACAAAAGAAACAAGCAATTCTTACCATTTTGATGCCAGTGGAAAACGTGACCGGTTTGACAGGTTTGGGTTTTTCCAGTTGCATTTCTGGCTGAGCGGATCTGTCCTTATGCTGAGCTAAAAGCAGCGAAGCAGGAAGACTGGAGCTCTCCTGTAAATATGAGGAACAAATTTAAATGCTAAAACAAAACAAGTATTAATTAATGCTGCATATTCTTCAAAACTGCAGGCTGTGTCTGAAGGGCCATCACTAGCAGAGCAGCGTAATGCTAAGTATCCTCTCTATGAGAAACAGTTTACTAAAAACGATCATTTTCAGTAATAAGAAAAAGCTGCAGCAACCTCATAAATCACAGTAACCTGCAAACAACCATTTTTATAGAATCCACATTAAAGAAAATATAACAGGCTCCTTATTCCAACTAGCCAATGCAACTCTACTTATTAAAATAAAAAAATTAGAACTTAATCAGAGAAGGAATAATACCAAGTAGTATAACTTGGATCAGATGTTTATCTAAGACGCATTCTTTCTACCAATGAACTCGGACCAGTTTGAAATTTTTTCCCATTAGATTTCACCTGAGGCCGTTTGGAAATGATCCTTGCTCTGCTTTGCACAATGGCACTATTGTAAGTGCAACCAACAGCATATTTATTTTCTCCTTCACCAACTTATTTTCAGGGAAGCTAGCCAATTTTTTTTAAAAAATATGTAAAACCAGTAAAATGTATAGTTAAGCAAATGCACTATTTAAACTCTCTGAACAGAACAATTCTACAACAGAATGATTATTAACATACATACATGTACTACATTCTTGAGAGAGTCAGAAAATTATCAGCCAAGTAATTTTCTAATAAACTAATGTGACTATCCCACATGCACACTGAAATCCTCGAGACTTCCTAGCTAGAAAGACTGTAAATTTGAGAGCAGGGAAGAAGTTCAGACAGATTCTTCCTGGATGGCTCTAACGAAGTATTTTTTTCTTAAGGCCCTCAAACATCACATATACTTCTGTTTCACAGAACCAAGCAAATACTGAGCTATGAACTATCTTTGTTACTCAAAAAAAAAACTTTATTAAACTGGACTCAGATTTTTTTTTAAATTTTTTTTTTTTTTTTTACTTATAACAGTTCAGGATAAGAAGCTGGAAGTTTTTAATGTCGCGAGATGCCTTGCTGTTCGTGGTGTACCAGACAAATCTTCTGAAGTGATCATGAACAACAGTCATGTCGTACACTGATTTTAGACATCACTCTCCAGTCCTCTTTCCTCTCTATCTTTTGTTACGCTCACTGTGTGTTACAACTAGATTGCAAGTGTTAAAAGCAGAAAAACCTCACATGATGAGATCTGGTCCAGAGGCACAACTACAACAACTAAGGCACAGGACCCCACTCACATTTCTGTGATTAACCGGGAGGAGGGGAGGGAAGAGGTTAAAAACCTGAATTGTAATAATAAGAGACAGCTAATTTCTGTCAACCAGGAGAAAATTTGGACCACAAATGCATTAGTTTACAATCTGCATTTTCCAAGTGTTGCACATGTCTGTAACCACCATGCAGCAGCACGCGCTTCTAGCTGTCAGCAGAGTTTAAGGATGTTGGATTCTTTTAATCATCAGTTTAATATGCTGGGAGAGAAAGGATGAGTGTGAAGCATCCTCTCGTTTGTTTTGTCCTCTCATATTCCTTAAACATTCACTGCATTTCTAATACAATAACTAAAGGAAGCCAATTTTTGTACCAATTTCTCAAGAGTTTGCACACTGACCAGTAGCCAGATTACACAACTGTAGGAAACCCACACTGTGCCAGCAAGCCACCACGTCCGTGATTGTTTGTCCTTTCTAATATGCACACAGCTCTTCTTTTAACTATTAACACCCACAAAAGGTCTAATCCTGTAAGCGTTTATTCATACTACAAATTTTCTATATGGGAAAACAAACTGTAACAGTACGAACAAAGCTAGGTATATTCAAAAATTTCTGAAAGATTTGTCTCCAAAAACCCCAAAGTTCTAGTAAAAGTGGGGACGCTTGATGTCTTTAAGGCACTTTGCCCTCTGCTTGACTCCAAGCTATGCCACAGCCCAGGGAAAACCTGCCTCTCTGCCATGTGCTGCAATGCCATTTTGCTCATGCCTGGGAAGTACGGGCTCTTGAAGAGGTAAGGACAAGTCCCACAACAAAGATGACATCTAAGAGCAGATCTATAATCCTCTGTGTACAGGTGAGAGAGTTTATACAGTAAATAAAGGAAGTGGTTAATATTTTACTCAGCCCCGATTATCCAAGTCTAGAAGGTTAAAAAAGAAACCAAACCCAAAAGAAAACACACGCACAACTCTTCCAACAATATGTAAAACCCATTTGAGACTACAAGTCTAAATTACAACAAGGTGCTGTGCTTTTAAAGTGAGAGGTTTTATTGTAAGAGAGGTCATTTATAATTAAGGTCATATAAAATCTGCCTAACTTAGTACTGGGAGGTCAAACAGGCAACAGGTAACAGCTTAGGCAAAGAATGATTGCTCTTCCAGTAGCCTGCAGAGCCTCAGCTGCTCACAATGATCACCTTCCCAGCACCTTTCCTGGCCTTCTCTTCCCCGCTCCCAGCCAAGGATGGGTTCATGGAGCTTTGGCCACAGGTCTAGTCCTTTCTGCACAAGCCACTGTGCTCCTCAGGCTCCCCAGGAACCAAGCCTGCTGCACAACTTTTTAAATAACAAGCATTTCTACATCTTTTTCCCTGCCTCTGGACTACCTAAATTATAAGTTATTTGAAGACGGGACAGTACTTTCATACACTTTTGTAACAACTGAGACCTTTACTCACTATAATAATACCTTAAATAACACACATAAACTGTGAATCTCCTCAGTCACTAGAATTTAAGCACCAAAGGTAAAATTCTCTTCTTGGAAAAGACCTAACATCTCTACCTGCACCACACAACAAATTTGTCTTAAATTTTCTCTTGCTGCCCAGTTTGGCTGGGGGGGACAGGGGATGGGTGGGACATGGGGGCAAGGAAGGGTCTTGAAAAAACCGACCAAGACCAGGTCAAGTCGGCTGTACGTTCCCAACACCAGGTGATGCAACCAAAAGAGATGATTCAAAACCAACAGTTGAAATGTCGCATTCCCACCTGCCTCTACACTCACAATCCTGCCGAGTCAGTAGTTTTGTCACTGGTATCAATGTAGCCAGAACTTAATCCTTGTTTTAGCACACTACCAGCGACCACAGATATATTTTTTTTTTAATGTAATTCTTTACACTGCTACTGCTTATGCTTGGCTTTTGCTGCATTCCTCAGTTAAGTTTTACTTATGATCAGCTTCATTTTCAGATTTGCAACACAGCATTAGAGGGATTTCAGAGACCATAGGAAATGTTTATTTGTTTAACAACTGCCGGTTTTCCAGAGACTTTGTAAGTCATTATACAAACACTTCAGTGCTGTTTTTATAAACCTGTAGTATTACAAAACAAGTTTTGGATCAAATTTAAGTTGACAGAGCCCCTTTATAAACAGAGACACAACTTAAAATTGCCCAGTTTCCCTCCTCAGCCTTTAAAAATCACCTTTCTGTTGCTTTTAGAATACTAAGATATGTTTTAACAGTAATACCTACACAATCACAGTCAAAACTGCCTATTTTGGTCATGTTTTAAGGATTATTTATAACCATTCTTTCCTCAAAGCATCTGGCGAAGCAGGTTTGCAGTAAAACCAACAGCTTTGTAAAAAAAATTTAAAAAAAAAAAATCACCAAACAAAACCCAAACAAACCAAAAAACACACTTGTCTCTAGTAAATTAAGAGTGTGTTTTAAAACAGGATTGAAGTAATTCAAAAACCAGTTAAAAATCCTTATTCTGCTCCATTAAATTCATGTTCATAGTGGAGCTTTTATTAATTGATCTCAACTCAAACTATTCCTAATTGTATGGATTGTAAGCACTTTTACCTTTAAAGTAAAAAGAGACCGACGGACACACAGTTACAGACTAGAGGGATTTTCAGAGAAGCTTTCTGCTCATCTTCTCACATCTGTACGCACATGCGTATTAAAAAAATTGAGATGTGAATCTTGTTTAAATAACATTTATTGAGCTTCTCTATGCCCACACATCATCATCGCATTTCAGTCGCAGAATCAGTAGTAAATTCAGCCAAAGACAAGATTAGCACAATGTCCAGAAGTAGCTGAGTTTTTTTCAGTTGTCTATACACTCCCCTCAAATGGATCCAAACTCTGTTCACTTCAAAAGGAGCAACTCATACACAAAGTCTGCAGTAAGAGAACATGACACACTCAAGGCGAGAAATCTTTTTCTCATAGTAGTTTCTGAATACAAAGGGACCACGTATCATTTAAGTGCTCTGACTCAAAAATTTGACCCATGCTCAAATATTTAACTCACAAGGTTACTGTCCGCTTGTTCTCCACCATCTCCCACTAGCAGAGGTGGCTCAGCTCATGAAGTAGCTTCTGATTACCACTTTGCTTCAACACACCAGATTGTCAGCCACTACTCAGGGCTGCCTAAAAAGCCAACAGCGGTTATGAGTTCACATCATGGCTGAACCAACTTAGTAGCTCCTTTCTAACCCCCTCACAAATTGCATCATCAGCCATGCACCAAAGCAGGTGCAACTGTCATCATCTGCAAGCAAAACAAGCAGGCAGTTACATGGCCTCAGACACGACAGAACCTCATCCATCATACATCAGGTTCAAGGTGGAGTAGCCATCATATCAGCTATGCTAATGCAAAACCATCCTCGATGGCAGTCAAAGCCTGTGGCTTTCATACTGTCAATGAATTAAATAGAAATCTAGACATTTATAGTAGCACTTCAGATATGCAGTCAAATGTCAACTAACAAGTAAACTGGTAAGGTGGCTGGACTCACTAAAGTAATTCTGAAATACACCTCCATGTGCCAATCAGCAACAAGAAAAGAGCTTTCAATGGAAGCTCACTAGGAAGACAAATCAACAAAAAAAAAAAATCAAAACAGGCAGAACCAGGAAAACAGCCTTATTCTAAACACCCAAAGAAACCTTCTGCATTTTTTTTTTTTTTTTGCTAGAAACTTATCCAGTATTAATTTTGTGTTGAAACAGCCAAGAACGGTTTCCTAGAATTCATTTCCAGCCAGCACTGGACATTCTGGACAATTAGTCCAATTAGGTCTATGAATCCCAAAGGCACTTTTCCTCCAGTCCTTAGCTTACCAAAACCAGAGTTGTTTGTATCATTGAAATGAATGATAGGTGAGAGAGCAGTAACAGAAAGTGTGCAAGACAAGGAAACAGAAAGGGGCAGGTGTGTTAATTCCAGTTAACTGTGGTAGAGATGAATGCCAGTGTACTTGCTATTTGCCCTGCTACTGAGCATTCAAAGCCTCTGGTTTTGTTACTCACCAGTTCATCCAAGAGTGCCTGCTTATTCTTCCTTTTCATTATCTGTTGTAGTTGTTCTTCTTTCTGTATGAGCAGTCGCCTTTGTTCATTCTCCTGTCGCTCTACCTCTAAAGCTTCCTCCAGCTCTTCCTGCTCCCGTGTCTGAAACGGAAATTAGAAATCAGCTCATAGCGATTTTCCTCCTCGAGTGGACAGAGCTCGCCCACAGCTCTGCTGCCTACTAAAGGAACTAGGACAGACCAAGCAGTAGGAACATAGCCAAACTCTACCTTTTAAGAGAATCTACCTTTTAAGGCAGAATTTTAAGGTGGTTATAATGATTCTACCTCCTCTTGTTGTCCAGTGCAAAGTTGTATATTTTTCCTTGCTGCTCTCTGGAGCAGGAAGTAACCATTTGGATCTTGGCTCTTTAAATGTCAGAGAACGACAATGGGTTTTCCTTATACCTTCACTCTAAAATGAAGGTACCCCTCTCTGCTACCACACATCCTACTTCCCAAGTGATGTAAGTCGGTGACCAAAAATACAATCCCACAACACTGTTCCCGATTGCCCCCCTGATTAGTGCAAAGTACTGTGTGCTTCTTAAGAGTAGTGTAGAAGAAAAATAAAGTTACAAATCTCTGAATATTAACAGAGAAGCTTATAGGCTAAAACATAATTAAGCATGAACTGTAAAGAAGTCACATTCCTAGAAAATGAGGAATTTTTCCTGTAACGTGAAGTCATATACCACAAGAAAAGAAAAGAAAGAAATAATTAGTACATAACAACTAGTTTTGTTTCAGGATTTACCTCTTGGGAAGTCTTTTTTAACCTGTAAACTGCCAAGTCATCTGTGTTTGAAAATCATAGTGGAAGAAAAAAAGAAGGGCTCAAAGATGGGGGTGGAAAAAGATTACAGCTAAACAACTTTATACAGGAGGAGGGAATCACAAGAACGTTAGTTTGGTGGTAAAAAGGTATAGGACAATAACATACAGAAAACATTTTCCAAATCTTCCTCACCAAAAATACTAAAGCAAAGGGAGATTCAGTAAAAACACAGACATAATTAAAATTTTATAAAATGTAAATGGATTAATTAACCCATGGAAGCAGTTTCAGCAAAAAATTATTGCAGCCAAGAGCTTAGTAAAATTTGTTCTTGCAACAAAAAGACCTAAATTTCTATCGTAAAGCGTAGTGATCTGATAACATGCCAGAATATGCTGAAAAACATCTATTTACCAGGCAGATCAAGCCAATGGGTGCTAGTGAGGCCCAATTACTCCTGGATGCAAGAGCTGACAGATCACATCACCTGCCTCCGAGCCAACAGAAGCTGCTTTCATCTTGTAACTAGCAGCAACACTGGTAAAGAGCTCCTCACCAACCAGAGACCACCTGAAACTGGATTCTCTTTGCATTTAATGAAAGGAAACAAACAAACAAAGAATCCTCAAGTTGCTAATTGATGTTATTTCTGAGAATTAAGGGATCTAGTTAGTTCAGTCAACAGAACTTAAGAGCTCAGGGTCTTAAAGACATTCCAAGCCTCTTCCACATTTATGTCTAAAGACTGCCTGGAATTTGCGTGGAAACAGAAGAAAACTGCCTGCTGACAGACCTAGTCTGAAGAACCAGTCCAGAAAAATTATAGTCAGAAATAAGTAAACTGATAAAAACCTAAGCCAGATCAGACTACAGGAAAAAAGAAGAATTATCACAAATCAGATCAAATTCTTTCTGAAAGGAAGACCAAACAAAACAGTAAACCAGAAGAGAAACGAGATCAATAGGCAGCGATGGTTGCGTCAAGCTTGAAGATAATCTACACACAGTCCCAACATCTAAAGAAATAAAGACAATCATGGTGAAGCCTGGAGTTTTCTTTAGATGTTGGGACTGTTTGTAAAGACAATCATGGTGAAGCCTGGAGTAAAGTCAAGACAGTAAATGGTAAGAAGTAAATTAAAAGTGTAATGTTTTGCCACATTCAAGAAAGGACAATCAAGAAAATTCACACATGTTTACATCACGGAGTCCAGACAAAACTATTTCAAGACTGAACAAAGCAGCAAGTGAAATTAAACATCTAGTGACAAAGTAGGAAGTAACAAGTTACTCTATGACTGGAGAATAACAGATATTTAAGGAAGAAGGCATCTTCGGGAAAACTGGAGCCCAGAGTGCAAGGCTTTATATACGTATATATAAATATATGTAAAAATCAATTTGTAATTACAAGAACCCCTTCTCCAGGAGTTCTTCTCCTTTTTATCCAAACCTGACTACTTAATCTTTCTCTCTGCACGGTCCTGTGTAAAATCTACACATCTAACAGATGGGTTAATACATGATTAGTGAGGCCATTAGGAACTGGCTACAAAGATGAAGAATATGGCTTGTATTGACAGAACAAGCAGTTATTCAAATCCTGAGACGACTGCTTCAATAACTTACTATTTTGATTTGTAAGAAAGAATGACGTACTCGTGACAACAGAAGTAGCAGAAGTGAGATGAAAATAACTTACAAGGCCACAGATTTGGAGACATTAATTCACCAGTTAGAAACCAAAGAGGAGAAAACACAATGCGCTACTTGACTACCAACTGCTTTTGAACCTCCCATATGACAGTTCTTCAAGAGAAGAACACTCTTCAGATCACGTATGCCAACATATTTCCAGTAGAGATGGGAAAACAGTGTTCTTTAATAAACAGCTGTTAAGAGCTCAGCTACAATACTGCATTCAATTCTGGTTCCTTCTGCTTGCCAAAGACAAATACAGACTGGAACAGGCAAAGGGTAATAAAAACACCAAGAGGGACAGAGAATATCTATATTCCTCAGAAGCAAACTATTACAGCGGACAGAAAAATTTATGTCAGTCCAAGAATGAAGGGACAACAATGAGACATAAGAAGTTTAGGAGAAAAATTAGGACACCTTTTGCCATTTAAGGAGTAAAGATATTCCAAAACCTACCAAAGAAAGCTAGAGAGAGAAAGCACCCTTTCAGCTTTTGGGATAGGAGTAAATTTATGGGCAAGATCATGTAGTTTTTGTAATAGCAACTACGTCAAGTCTATTATTATGTTTCAATTGTTGAACAAGAAATGTTGACTGTTTCAAATGTTGAAAAAGAAATAAAAAAGAAATGTCTCCAGATCTCCAGTAAGTCTGGATTCACGCAGGCTTGCCCAGCTTTCACCAGACAGCCTCTAGCACAGCAAGACCATACAGTACAGAAAACAGAAGGCCCAGGGGGCTTGGGTGGGTACAGAGTACGACTGTGCTGCTTGATGCGATCACACAGCTAGTGCACGAGCTGTCTGCGAGTCACGTACACGAAGGGAAGGTGGGCTGCAGGCAAAGCACACTATTCTCATAGTGACCCTAGAGGTTGCACCTACACTGTAAAATAAGACACGTAGCCAAAGATTTGGCAGGTCTCTTCAAGCTCTGAAGCATAGGATATTGCACAGTGTCAGAGACAGGACAACAGATCAGAGATGGACCCCTAGGGAAATTTCCGTGCCTTTAAAAGGAAGAGGTTCAAACAAACATTTTTCAGATTCCAATCTCCTCCTGTGAAATCCTAGAGCTAAAGAAATCACTGGGAGTTTTGCCACAGACTTCAGGGGAGTGAGGATTTCACCCCTACTGATTTGAAAGCAAGTCCTTAGTGCAACTGGAATACAAACACAAAATCTTGTTATGTCACACTCTGGGCAGACATTTTCCTTCAAAAACCGATAACAATGTGTATTTTTATACTGAAAAAATATTTAACAGATTAAACTTTTCTTAGAGAAGAAATGCTTGCAAGTTTATTTTTAAGGAACAAAATGATATCCGAGCCATGTTTTAATGAATGAATCTTCAAAGCACCATGTGTTTTGCATATAGATCATGTATACAATACTCCTGATGTTATTGTTATCAGCTCTTGAACAAAAGTTTTAATGTTTGTTTCAACATCTTTCATTTTAAATTTTGCATAAACCAGACCTGTGCTTTCCCTCAATTTTACAACTCTCTCCTGGGAGCTTCATAATGTCTGTGTCTGGATTCCTTTTTTCCTTTGGATGAGAAAGGAATGATTGTCCTGGTATAGAAATGAACTTGGTCTTTCCTGGATATTGTTCAACAACACTGCCAGCACGCATGTGGTGGTGATTTATTAGATGCAGACTTTACTGCCTGTCCCTCTTTTCAAGCCCTTCCCAAAATAAAGCATAACTACATTTCAACTATCAATTTAATCTCTTTACACAGCACTAAATATCAGTATCACAGAACATTATCGTATTATGGTTTTTGAAGACAAAGTTAAATCTACATAGCACCTTCAGCTTTTACTTGCTTTTAAGACATTACCGAAAGTAATCCACTTCGAAAATCCTTTAATTCTTTAACTAATGAATAAAAATTGTAGGGGAGAGGAGAAGTTAACTAACCAGTTTTATCTTATTTTTCTGAATGACTTCTTTGTTATCCTTCTGATACAGCTCCATTTTCCTTTTGGTGTTCTCCAAATCCACATTGTTGGTCAAGTTAAATACTGCATAAATATTAGAAAGACAGAAAGCAAATGCGTTAGGTCAGCATGCACAACTGTAAGAAATAAAGAGCACTCTTACTTTCTCTGTGCCTTGTAGCACCAGACACAAACATCACAGTAACAAAATTTATTTAAACATGCCCTGTAAAGCAAGACACAATCTCTAAATCACTGCAAACTTCAACAGAAGCCAGCAGAGCTCCTTTAGGTCTATACATCTATAGGAGATGAAAATTTGAGTCTTGCATCCTATTTTGTGATACTGATAATGATACACATGAATAATCACATCAGTGACCTTTTCAAGTAGCAGTTACAGCTAACAACACAGTGATTCCTGTAAAATGAGACTATAAACACATACATATTGAGACAAGGTTAGAAATTAAGTCACTCCATTTCGTAAGATTATCTAATGTACAAAGACTACAGAGACTGTTAGAATTCTCAAGTACACAAAAAAAATTTCACATTACTTGATAACTTAAAAGGCACCAATGTACCTTTATGAGGAATCTGCAGATGCATCCAGATTAATAGGTTAAATGACATTCTTTTGATGTCTCTCGATAGAGGCAGACTATATCTCACATAATTATGAGCAAGCAGTGTCAGCCACCAAGCTCTATAGTTTAGCACAACATTCCCAACTGTCTACATAAGGCACAGAAGATACCTCAAGAAATTGAACAGTTTCTATAATCAACAGCTTAAAAGATGTAGATGGTTTGGATGATTAGTAATTTGATACAACGTCTGAGCCTTTCACCTCTAGGTCACAGGTTCAGTTGTGGGTCAAGTGAATTCCAACTGAAAGCCATTGTCACTGGGAAGTCACTTGGTGATCACCATCCAGAATCACAGAATTTTCAGAGCTGGAAGGGACCTCTAGAGATCATCTAGTCCAACTCCCCTGCTAAAGCAGGATTGCCTAGAGCACATTACTCAGGACTGCATCCATGCGGGTTTTGAAAACCTCCAGAGAAGGAGACTCCATAACCTCCCTGGGCAGCCTGTGCCAGTGCTCTGTCACCCTAACTGTAAAGAAGTTTTTCCGTGTGTTGGAACGGAACTTCCTATGTTCCAACTTGCACCCACTGCCCCTCGTCCTGTCACTGGGAACCACCGAGAAGAGTCTAGATCCATCCTCCTTCAACCCACCCTTTAGATATTTGTAAGTAGTAATAAGGTCTCCCCTCAGCCTTCTCTTCTCCAGGCTAAAGAGTCCCAGCTCTCTCAGCCTTTCTTCATAAGGGAGATGCTCCAATCCCTCAATCATCTTGGTTGCCCTTTGCTGCGCTCTCTCCAGCAGTTCCCTGTCCCTCTTGAACTGGGGAGCCCAAAACTGGACACAGTATTCCAGTTGTGGCCTCACCAGTGCCGAGTAGAGGGGGAGAATGACCTCCCTCGACCTACTGGACACACTCTTCCCTATGCAGCCCAGGATTCCATTGGCCTTTTTGGCAGTACAGGCAAACTCCTGGATCCTAGACAATTTACTATCTACCAGGACCCCCAAATCCTTCTCCTCAGGGACACTTCCCAGCAGGTCCACCCCTAACCTATACTGGTGCCTGGCATTCTTCCTCCCCAGGTGCAGGACCCTGCACTTGCTTATGTTGAACCTCATTAGGTTCCTCTCTGCCCAGCTCTCCAGCCTGTCCAGGTCACGCTGGATGGCAGTATGGCCCTCTGGATAGTCAGCCACCCCTCCCACTTTGGTATCATCAGCAAACTTGCTGAGGATACACTCTGTCCCCTCATCCAGGTCATTAATGAATATATTAAACAAAATTGGACCAAGTATTGACCCCTGGGGGACACCACTGGTTACAGGCCTCCAACTAGACTTCATGCCACTGATCACAACCCTCTGAGTCCTGTCACACAGCCAGCTCTCAATCCACCTCACTGTCACCCCATGGCTTTAAAGCTATTGATGACTACCAACATACAGCACTCCAAGACTCGGAGCTTTGTCACCCAGCTACAGTAAATTTACAAGAGCAGCAGAGAAATTTGCACTGCCATTGATAAATCCTTCACAAGAAAACAACAGCATAGCAATTGTCAAACCCTGAAGAAGGGAAGGAGGTTCTAGTGAAAACACCAGCACAAAACTTGGAAGATTTTGGTTTGGTTCTCTTTCCTAGGTTCTCAAGCAACTAGGGCCAAATGAGCCGGCAACACAGACCCAGGCAGCCGCTCCCTCAACTCCCAGAGCCGTGGGGAAAATCGGCAGAAAAAGGCAAAACACGTGTGTTGAGATAGGGCAACTTAACAGAACAGCAAAAGGGAAGAGAAAAAACAACAACAGTAACACCGATAAGTGATATACAAACGCGACTACAGTACCGCAGCACACCGACCACCCGGCCCATCACCGCCGCAGCCCACCGGCTACTGCCTCTTATAGCCCGGGCATGGGTCACATGGGAGGGAATACCCGCCCCCTGCCGGCTCCGGGGGGAATTAACCCCATCCCTGCCGGAACCGGGACAACTGGCAAACCAGTGGAGCCCAGCAAAGGAAACGGCAAGAAATCAAAGCAGGGAGCAAATGGGGGAGGGTGGGAGAAAACAGGGAAGGTCCAAGATGCTCGAGTTGTGAGATACAGCTCAGTTCTACCGACCCAGCCGTGCCACAGCTCACTCCTGCCAAAAAGAGACACTCCTGCTCTCATGTCCTTCTTCCCAGGCACAGGTCTCAACCTTTCCCCTGCTCCGATTCCAGGACTCTCTGGGTGCTTTGCAGTGTCAACAGAAACCCTCCAGTAACCTGAACTGGCTCAACAACGGGGCCGGACAAGTGCCAGAGACAGTACAAGGGAAGTAATAGAAATGTACAGATATGAATAGAAATACTCTCTTTCCAGGAGTACCGAACCACCACATTATCTTACTCTTATCCAGAGTATTCAGTCCTTCCTTGAACTACAACATAAAGGGCTAGGCAAGAGACACCTGAAGAAATTCCTAACCTTAAGCAAACAAAATGCAGTATATTTCTTTTTCCTCCCCTTTTTTCCAAATAATGAGCAATATCAAGACGAGTGACATTTTAATTCAGCCTGGCTCCTAAATCAGCTGAATTCTTCCACCCCTGATCCATCATCCTCACTTCACAAGTGATCCAAGATTCAGGCTGGTTTTGTCATTTAAGCATTTGATCAGGAATCAGCACCTGAGCTCAGTCTCCAACTTTGCTACCATCACTGGAGGTCTCCTACTGGTAAGAACCAGGAGTAAGGGAACAAAGCTTCCTTTCTCCTATACATCATCTGTTGTATCTCCATACTATAGCTTCATGCAGCACCTCTCTCTGTAGTCTTGATCTCATCTCAGGTGGAACTTCTGGGCACTGCTATAACCCAAACAAGCCATTGGAAGTTCAGCTCTGTGGTTTTTGAAAGCAAAAGTTACCCGTTTCAAATGTGGTTTTGCTTCTTTGTTTTTTCCCTCCCAAAAAAGCATAACAACATTTTCCAATTTCATATTGCAACATACACTTTCTGGTTGTAGCAACATTTCCTTACTGAAACACATTACCTTAGTCTAAATTTTTAGTATTTTAATGGAGATTTGACCTCCAGCTTCCCAGCTGACAAGCAGCTTAGTATTTGAGTATTACGGCAGAGAAGAATTGTCATGTGAAAATGCTGGCATACAATCAGATCAGGGCTCTGCAATGACAGCAGCTGCATGGGAATGTCAGCACTTCCTACAACTTAAATCCATACACCAGCTCTCTAAACTCTTCAATGACGACACAAGAAAGAAATAGCATATGAGACATGCTGTGCTAGCAGGATGCCCAGATGCCACCTTCAGGTGCAAGAGGAGGAACAAGATGAGATGCCAAATGCCTTTAGGCTCCTTAACATCTTCGGTATTTCTCTAAAAATAATCCAGCAATAAGCTGATGATCTAGGTTTTACAACTATTGCTGCTTGAAACATTCAGGTTTGTTCTTTTTTCTTCCCTCCTTTCTCAGTTATCTTTAATAGTTTCAACTAGTCACAACCTAGGTTTGTAAAATAAAAACCATAATATTTAAAACTTATACTGGAGAAAGTAGGCAGATTTTAGACATATGGAGGTACCTGCCTTTATTTAAAGCTACATACAAAAGTGGGTTTATTTTGCTACTTGATATGAAGTAACATTTCCATGCAAGAGAGATGTTTCTGCATCAATGTTTAGGGAATCTTCATCATCTACCTGCATAGCCAGCTTAATAGTCCACTGCTGTGTTCACAGCAAGGTGGAAGATAGTTTATTTCCCCTTCTGTTTTCCTGCAGTTGCTGGAACCAAATCACAGGTTAAAACCCTCACAATGGTCAGATCTGCTCATTCCATGCTGATTCTGCACCGTCAGTCTTGCTTGACTGTCACTTGAGGATATGGTAGGACATGAGCAATCAGAAATATTCATACTCCCAGCACCCTCAAAGACCAGCGCAGATTTCTCCCACAGAATTTTCATAGTCATTCATAGTCATTGAACAGGAACATTATCTTGGTCCTAAGCATCTATTCCTCAACACTAAAGTTGTCTACATTTCAAGATGTAAAATGCTGAAGAGCTACATTTTATTGCAACAGCATTAAGACCTGGATGTCTCTATACCAACATCGGTGTCAAAAATTATTCTTTAATAAATGAAAAGACTATATTCCCTCCTACAATAAACACCCTGACAGCAAAACGAACTGTGCTCTTTGACACTGCATGGTTATCGGTGGCCAACCAGCCAGCCAAAACATCTTCCAATATATTTTCTAATGTATTTTTCATAAGCTTCAGAAGTCTTTTCATCAACATTCAGAGAATACAAATTCTTGCCATTGTATCCTCGCAATTACAGCTGACAAGTCCATTTTGTAAGTGGCACTAGGCCACAAAAAAATAATTAAGAGATTATGTCTTTCTCTTCTCCTTTGTCCCCTCCACAAGTTACCTGGCATTTAAAAACAAACAACTATCAAATCAACGAACACAGTCACTAATACTCAGCATCTTACCTTTTACACAGCTAGGGCTATGCATTTTTTTTTTTTTCATTTGGTCTGCTCTGGGTTTTGCCAGAAGTTTATTTTAAATATGATTCTTCCAACTGTTCCCTTTTTAAAAAAATACAACAAAACAAATTATAAAACCAGAAGAACTAGAAAGAGTTAAATAAAACCTAACTCCTATGCTGCGCCTACCCTGAAAAAATATTGGTATAGATCTGAACATGACTGGCAAAGCAGATGGCTAGTTTGAAAAGGTTTCAAAGAGAAGCCAGACTTATTTTTGTCCATGTTGAAATATAGCATAAGCCGATATAAGAGGCCTGAAACCCTTCAGGGAAAAGAAACAGAAGCTGTTTTGTATGCAACAATTATTTATCTACTTATCCATCTCACATTGGTTGGTTTATAAAATGACTTGCCTTGAGACATCTGTTGAAGTATAACAGGAAGACTATTGTGTTTTTCTGAAACATTTCATTCTATTTAGGTAAAACTCCCTACTTCTGAAATTCAGCCTCTACAGGGAGACTTTCGCTGCTTTTCAAAACAACAACATTCATTATGCAATTCTACAACAAATGGAAAAATATTTTCCTAGTTATGAGAAAAAAAGAAAATAAGAAAAATTTGAATTACATGGCACAATAATTTGTCCAGAGACACAGCAGTATGAATGAATGTGTCACTCCACTGCAGGACTTTAAGTCCATCAAAATCTCCCTGTTTTAGCCTGAGATACTGAGAATTTTCTGAGACTTCTCCTCCTAGTTCTTTAAGAGACAGTAATGTTGCCATGTAAAAATATTTGCTATTCAAATATTAGGAACATGCCCTCTCTGGCAAAACAGCAGACGATTACTGTGCTAGAAGTGTTTGATCTGCATTGCTGGTATGAGCCAGACGAAAGTTTTAAATTAGTAAGTCTTTAGTTTGTTATAAAAAAATATTCCTCCCACCCTACTACAAACAACCCCTTGATCATCATCTTCATAAATCACCAGCTAGAGACCAGGAATGGCAGAAGAGCAATTGCTTTGGGCAGAGCGCAACGAAGGGAGACACAGCCACATCCTCAGTCTGCCTGGGGAGTCGAAAGCAACTGTGGCAGCTTCTGTTGGTACTTTTGATGCCTGGGCCAACCTCTGCTCTTGTACTTTTAAGAGGGGTAGGAGGGGAGTGAGAGGGGAAAAAAGATAGAAGAGATCTTAACAGGCCCCTTCCAATGAACATTTCTGTGATTGTAACAAAATAATTATCAGAAACAAAAGAAAACCCACAGCTAAGCCAGAAAAATCTAGGTAGGTATTAATAATTATTTCTGTTTATCCCCAGTTGTCTTTGATTGGGTCAATAATTTTCCAGAACAATACCTCAGCACAGTAATAAATGATTGAAATCACTCAGCCCCATCGGTCTAAGAAAGATCCATTCTGGCTGGAATCCTGAAATCTTTGTTCTGATGAGATAATTGAAATGGATCTTGGATAAAGTTGCCAGATTTCCAGTTGGGTTATTCCCATTGTCAGGACCAGCAATACCATCCTCATGTATACACACAGAAGGAAAAAAACACCACAAAACAATAAACAACATAACCCACAAGTGATCACAGATACCAAAATCCTTTCTATCCAAGGATCGCTCATGAGATAAACATTCTGAACAAGACAAGTCACCAGGCAGCTGGTATTGCATAAAGTCTTTGAGGAGTAACAAGATACAGGAATCCAAAGGGCACAGATACAGTAGCCTCCTTCCAAGTTGAATGTACCGAATGTTTTTAAAAAGCAATAATTACTATTAAGAACTGTGTTGCGGTAATGCCTAGAGGCCTCATTCAGGTATCAGGAGAACAGTGCCAGGCAGTGTGTACACACGTGCTAGGAGGCAGGCCCTGCTCTGGAGAGCTCACACACCAGGTTTTGAGAAACTGGCTACAGACGTACTCTGGGGAAGAAGAAAACCTTGTAGAAAGAGCAAGCAAAATTTGCATTATGTCCAGAGACTGTAACCTGTAGCAACACTCTAAGATTTGACCTTGCCCCTCTCATCATATGGGTATAGACCTGACTTATTCCCATAGATGTTGTCCACACCTTTCCCGAAGGCAGGTTTTAACCCTTTCACTTCATTTTTCTTCCTAGTGTTAATGACAACAAACTGTGTTTACAGTGTTCTCAAATTGTCCAACTGATTTTTCTTCTGGGGAAAACTTGCTTTAAAATGTGGTTTCTATTTAAAGCCTTGTATAACAAATTTTAGCCCAAAGCATTATTTAGTGGCTATATTCTAAACCACTTCAAAAATGTGTTTTTTATAAGAGAAATCTTAAGAGGTGACTACCCTAATGTTTGTTTGACCTTCCCCCACACACAGATCTGCTGTACCACCCAACTCTTTTCTTTAAATAGAAAAAGTCTGTAGGTAAAACACGCCTGATATGAAGGAGGAAAATGTGTTTCAAGTGAGGTCATATATCACATAAATGGAATAAGACAGTGCAAGCGCTGGAAATGTTGGAGCTGACCTACCTGAAACATTTGGAAAAACTGTAAGAATCATGCCAGAGTCACATGAAGTATACTTATACGGGATGTTTACATTTTGTCTCTGCCAGGCAACTACTTCATTTAAACCCTCAGAACAACTCACAAAACAAAATTTACCAGCAAGGAGAAAGCAGGGTAAAGCTGCACTTCAACCCTCCCAGAGAAAACTGAAAGTTGGGGCTTTCTTCTTTCTACCTGTCCACAGAGGGAGCAATAATCCAGTTCATGGGAATTGTCATTGAGACAATTCAGTAACTATTGGTCCAACTGGCAATTCCCCAAATAGATGACTATTTTTAGACATTGGACGTCTTTTAAAAGAAGAGGCATGAGCTATTATGTTTTCAGAAAGTTTACTTAATGATCACTTAATGAGACGATAACCGAAAAAGAAAATTAATTAGTCAATAGGAGTTGCATGTCCTTTCTTAGCATATCTGTAGAAGATTTGGTTACCGAATTTCCATTCCTAGTATTGATGAAGACAACATTTTAAGTTCACAGGCTCCTTAGCTTCCCTAACCTTGAACAACCACCACCACCACGTACCACCAACCTGCTGCACATTGGCTCCACAAGGCAAAACTTTGCACTGTGTGACTACAACCTCTCTCCTGTCTTGCAGCCTAGTTTTTCACGTGCGCCAACAAGCGGGAAATTCACATACACAAAAAAAATGATATAACTACTATCAGCAGTAAAATGTGAAGTAACCACACAGAGTTGAAGACACCTTTAACACATTGTTCAGTCATGCCACATACAACACACACAGCAAATAGACAGGAGGAAGTTACACTATTGCTATGCACCAGACAACTGTCAGGTGGAGAATTCTGCCCAGGAGAGCAAGCAGGGAAGGGCCTGGGGAGAGCAAGATGTGTGCGATGAGCTTTGTCACCAGGGAAATGAGAACAGGGCTTGAATTCTTACCCAAGGTGGTGTTCTTGACTCTAAGTTGTCCTCCAGCCTCTGGATCTGCCTGAATTTAGTAGATCATAAATGACCCCTTGGATGGCAAAAATTAAGAGCCTTCTGACTGCACCCCTTCTTTCCTCTCATCACCCTGGCTGCTACATGAAGAAACCATGAGGTAGTCAGACTTCCTATTCCTTTTAGTATTTTAGGTCTCCCTTCCAGACAACTAACCCCAATTGCTAACAACTCTATCAGGCTTCTTTGTTATGGATTTGCAGGGCCAGCACAATTATTGACGAATTCACTCTTCCTCACAAGGTTACAAAGACCAGCCGTGATTTCTGCTGCTTCTAAACCAAGTTACCAGCGCAGGCTCTGGAACCATTTTAAATTTAACAACCTAATCCCAAGAGCTGGAGAATCATAACATTCTGCACAAATTGATGAGGTTAAGGGAACTTCAGGCAAAACTTCAACTCCCTTGTTGCAAACGCTGAAAAACCCTGCAACAGCAGTAAGCAGGAAACCTGCATTTAATGCTACACAAATAAAAAGCATTTTTCCTTTCCATGAGCACAGAGATTCTTCCAGGATCCTCTGGATAAGATGCAACCATTCTTTCTACTCATTCCCTCCTTCCCCCGCACCATCCAAAAAAATATACAAACAGAACTACACCCACATCATCTCCTCCAGATATTTGGACCCGTATGAGTGTGCCTGGTGTTTCCCAGCCACACCATTTAGCTCTCCAGCCTCAGCCTTCTTATGCCAACAAAAACATGATACATTACTCACAGCAGTAAGTAAGTATATTGGATACATTTTACAACACACCACAGTGCAAAGAGGAGCAAGGGCTCCTTTGAGAAACTGAAGGGGAGTGGCATCTCCATGTTTTCCCTCAAATCACAGTCACTGCCCCTGCTGCATGTTTCCAAGACACCTCTTCTTCCTCCAGGACAAAAAAAAAAAAAAAAAAAAGAAAAGCCTCAGAGGCTCCTAAAAACCAAGAAACAAACCATTTAGGAGTCACTCCTTTGAACAGGAGTTTTTCTAAGCAAAATCCATCACTCCACCATAAATCACAAGTCACCCTAACTAAGAAGAAAATAAACTCCGTTGATAACATAGTCCTTTCCCAAAGGGCAAAGTTCTGCTTCAACTAACCCAAAGAGAAAGAAATCAATGTCTGTTCCTAAACCTTCTCCTTCTGCACAGCAACATAAAATGCTACCACAGTGGTATGTAAGGTCATCAGCTTCAAAGCAGCTTCAACTACTGTACTTGCAGAAGCAAAAGTGATGAAAGACACCATATGGCTTCTGTCATGGTAGATAAAGCTAATGGAAGCATACAATGAAAATTTCAATTTCTCCTCTGTTTAATCTTTCCCAGTGCAGCACCGACAGTCCCCTGCATGTCTGTCTTTTCCAGCTATAAAGCACTACTTCTTTGAATCATATTTTTTTCCTCTTGTAGATAAAATGTTTTACTTAACGATGTTCTACAGTTCAGCAAATATGATTAAAAATGTACAGAAAAAAGTCTTAGACAAATGTCTGATACTATGATAAATCCTATTACAGAAACTCAACTTAGACATTCTCATAGGCAGCTGAGTCAGAAGATAAAAGCCTATGGTCTCATGAGCACAGCACATCAAAAATGCAAGCATTAAGACTTACCAATTTCTTCTATTTCTTCCAGGAAATCATTATATTCACTTAGACTGGGAAAGTCATCCTCTCTTTTATTGTATCTTTGAAAGAAGAGAAACAAGTATTTATATAACACACAAAGATGCAATTTCAATTCAACAAGGCTCTTGCTGCAAGCATATTAAGTATTGACCTAGTTTTATCAGCTATGTGCTTTGTGGCTCCCACAATTACCAACACACAGAATCTTTAAAAGGAGACAGAAGTGCTTGTTTCAAAGGAAAGGGGCCAGCCTGGCATAAATCGGTGCTATCTTTGCCTACTGTTTGCTGATTCCTTTTCCAGGGTTACAGGTAAACAGGAGCACAGAGACTAGGATATACTACTTCCAAGCCAACCCTTCAGCATCAGAAACAGGCAGAGACAACAGTTACACCCACAAGAAAAACTCTTCTAGAAGTATCAGAGAAGGCAGTTTGGCTTTGTGCCAACAACAGAAAGCAAGTCAACAGAAAGCAAGTCAACAGCAAACTGAAAACGCTACACAGTTATCTTATTTTATATCAATAGACCATTCCAGAACTCATTTATCCAACTCTTGACGCCTGGAAAAAGTTAAAATATGAAGGGACAACTGGCTAGAACGTGGACAGCCTCTGAAAGTCAAGACATGTAGGCTTTCTTCCCAAGAACGTATAAAGCTGAGATTCTGCCTGCTCTGTGGACCAAGATACATGACACCTAGGAGTATAACAATCTAATCCCAAGAACTCAGGCCAAATTCCAGTTCAGGGACATTTTTGCTGCCTACTGAAAACTAAACTGACAAATCGAAGCAGGCCAAGCATTTTAAAACATTTTCTGTTCTAACTACACTCATTCTGTGTTTAGTCAACTAAGTTGGCTTCATTCCAGTTTGACTTCCATTATCTTCAGTAGACTTCATAATCAAACACCAAAATTATTACTACCATCTACATCAGCACCTTGGTATTCAACAACATATTTTCTCTACATCTTAGCAACATCATATGATTCACTTAGTATTGTACTAAGTCTTAGATAAAGGCTGCCAAGCTTACAATTTACCTGTACGTTCATTTTTGCACTCTCCAGGTTTGTTACATTCCATCAGATCCTCTTCTATCAACACATCAACTGGCTCTCATTTTCCTTATAAAATGTTGCTCCTTGGCCGCAAGGAGCGAGATGTAATTTTAGACCTCATTTATCTCAATTCCAAGAGCTCTCAAATCTGCATGACAGACTAGTAACACAAGGCTTGTAAGGAAGCATTTCCACTAACAATTGCTGTCTGAAGTAGAAAACAATGTGAACATAGCTTCTCTTTTGTCCATTTTCATTTTGAAGGGAACTGGCCTTCAACTCTCAGAACAGGTCCTCAGGGAACAAAACAATCAAAGTCTTGTTTCTTGCCCCACTCCCATGTTTACCCCCTCAAAGGGAAAGCAGCTGTAGTCCTCAATATCTAATCATCTCCATTTAGGAGGCAAGTCTTTGCCAAAGGAGGCCACATAGAAACACCCAACATCTTCTAATGCTAAGCAGGAATCCCTCAAGGCTAAACTGAGAATTCAGCTCTCAGTTGCTGCATAAAATCAGATTCTCTGAAATTTCTCCCTATTAAATGGAGCCAAGTTTTATGGGTTGTCACTTTAAAAAAAAAAAAAATCTCCTCTGTACTACTTGAGGAGCAAGTCAATTTTTTAAACAGCAGTCCATTAAACACATCCACCTTCTGTTACTTAACGGGTGACACACTCACATTTTCAGCACTTTCTTCCGAATTTCCACTTCCTTGTCGACAGCAGGATCCTCAAAGAGTTGTACCCTAAAGTTGCTCTTCCGCAGGGGGGTATCGCACTCCTGGCAATTCCCAGCCCCTCTCACAAACAGCAGTTCCACACAGCTCTCACATCTGCAGGAGAAAGGAAGCGGTATAAAGGCAGATACACGTTAAACAGTAACCGAAACACAGGATTGCCCCCCTTTTTTATTGTTTACACACACACAAAATAAATGCACAGCGCATCTCCCCTTGGCTTCTTTCTTTTTTATTTCTTCAGTACCCAAAAGGGGCAAGGAGGCAAGGGCTCTCCACCTTGGCTAAAAGGAAACAATCTCAGCAGCACAAATACGTTTATTCTCTAGGCCTCTTTGCTGAGACTTAAAGTTAATCCAAACAAAACGATGGGTTTTGTGTCAAGGGGAAGCTTGTTTACTGACACCATCAAACTCATTTTGTGTGGATCAGACTGCAATATCCTTATTTACTTTGAGCACTACCTTGCTGCACAAAAAGCCCTGTTTATTTTCTTGATGCCATTCATAGCGCAAGGTACTATTCAGCACAAGCAGGGATACAAATCTTGCCCACAGTCTTCCAAGCATCTACCAGTATAACCACGGAGGAACCACTATAACAAGCCTAAGCTAAACTCCAGCCCAACGCAGCTAAAAGAATTGAAGTAACATTTTAACCAATGACCAGAATTATGCAGCTCTCCTGTGCCTTCTGTTAATACTTTTTAAATTGCACATAAAATATACTTTACACAGAGGCTGCACAGAAATAAACCAAAAAGACCTTTCTGGTTTTATTTCTTCTGTCTTAATAAAGACTTCAGATTTTAACAAGATGTCTGTTGACCAGTCAGTTGGCATTTAATAAAGGAAGAACACATAAAAAGCTAACTTTAAAAAAAAGTACTTGGGTACTAATAATGTACAAATTTCTAACAGAGGACACCACCTGCTGCAGTCATTTCCTACTGCTGGGGAGGCAAGGGGGTGTCTATTTATAACTTTGCTATATTGAAGCCAAAACAGTTGTACATTAAGGGCTAAGCTGTACTGTACCTTCACAAACCCAGCACAAAAGCTAAACAAGTTAGGAGAAACAATACTGACATGGTTACAAAGGATCTTAAACAAAACTTTCACTCTGCTGACCTACCCCCAACTAAACTGGTTCTAGTACTTACAGAGGCAGAGCTAGCTAGAGCCAACCAGTTTTACCCAGCTTCTGTTTTCAAGATTAGAAAGCGCAAAACAAACGCAATTGTATCTTACAATTAAAAAAAAAAAAAAAAAACAGAGCAATTTCCTTTTGTTAACACAAGTAGAACTAGTTTCAAAATGCATCTTGCAGAACAGCTGCCAGTGTTAAAGAGCAAACCTTGAATTTACTTGGATATTTTCCTGCTCCACAATTCTTTTAGTTGGAAAACCAAGCACATTTAAATACAATTTATCAGGGAAGAGAAAGATCAAACCTTTTAGCACACTAGGCCTGAAATTCAGAAGTTACTGGGACATCAACTCAAGAAGTATGCTTCTTTATGAAAATATTTTAGCTCACTACTATGGGAGAAGCAACACTAAATGCACAAGAGAAGGCAAGGCAGGGAAAGGGTTTTCTCTTTCCTCCCCCAACCTGTCTGTGCATGCAGCAGCCCAGTACATAAGGACAGTTTCACCGTCTCCATTTTGGCAGCTTGTGCTGTTTGTACATCTCTCTCAACACAGCAACAAAAAGAACAGAAAAAAGCCCTGCCTCCTCTTTCCTATTTTTAAGTTATAGAAAAGGGAGTGTAAAGCTACAGAACTTGGCAGGTGGATCCAAGTGCAGGTGTTTGTATTGGTGGGGGTTTTTTTATCTTCGTATTGCCTAAGGAGCAACAGAACAGGGTCTCCATGTGCAAGCTATTATGCACAGACAGTAGCACCTGAAACGACTTCACTTCCCCCCCCCTTCCCCAAATCAAAGACATTTCAAGTTTACACAGGACTTGACTACAGAAAAAATCCCACCTTAGAAAAGCACTTTGTGGAAGTGCTTCAATGCCTTCCCAAACTGGAACCAGTGTTCCTAAGGCTGGAAAATAGCTTTCCATACAAAAAGAGATGAGTCAACACCTCACTATGGGAATCCCACATCAGGTGATCAAGTTCTTTCTCACTCACATGTGCACATCTACCCTTACATTTATCATAGATAATTCCTTCTGAATTCAAAAGGGGTTATACAGGACACGCCAAGGACAGACCCGGACTCTGTCCAAATCCTGCCTCCTCTCCATCTCCAGATAGATTTAATATATACAGTTAGATCCCAAGTTTACTTCCTAGCAGGTCTGTCATTCTTGCCCCCACAAATAGCAGCCGCTTTCCCACCTGTAGCAAACATGTTTGGTCACACATTCCCATCTCATGCTTGAAAGGAAAAACAAACATCTCCCAAATCCCTCTCAAACGAGTTCCTTTTGGTTTTGCTGCAGACCGCTAAAGTCTGAGCATATGCAAACACCAGGAAGATATATTTTAATAAAGCTGGATTTAATACATTATTTTATGTCTTGAAATAAAGATTTCAAAATGTGACTTGAAAAAAATTTTATCTCGCACTATAAAATTTAAAAATACAGCATGACACCTTTTTTGTTTTGTTGGGTGGTTTGGTTGGTTTTTTTTTTCAGAGATGCAGCAATTTACGTGACTTCATCAGAGGTACCCAACCCACGCAACAGACAGACATGGGGACAGCCAACACCGCAACTGGCATTACAGAGCTCCCTCATGGCACACAGACCACATCAATTCAGGTGATTCTTCCATTTCTTTGCAAGTCCAAGTCTTCTCCATTTGTCTTAGTGTAAGGACAGTCTGACTATAGAAGCAGGACATCATTCAGTGTATCTTTTAGAGGCCAAAACTTCATACCTGGCTTTCCCCAAATGAGCAAAGTATGGAAACATATGCTTAACTCCACTTCAAATCATGTCCAAAACAGGTGGCCATGTTTTCTTAAATTAGGAGCCTTAAATCAGTGATTTTTAATATGCATATATGTATTATGTACACATACGTGCTACATATATAAACTAATGATGACAATTGTTCATGCTTAAAAATCAGGTGTATACATTTGTTGAAAACTGAATATGTCTGAAGAAAACAGCTTCACATGAGGTCTAAACAAACACTCAGAGCATAATATTGCCAATTCTCCTCTTCACACTGAGGTTGTACAGCCTCTGTAATCTGTATTGTATTTCACACATTCACTAAAAATCTTTCATTACCTTTTGGATATAAATTTGTATCCTGAGAGTAGGTCATCTGGATTAAGGCATCAACAGAAAATGCCCAGGGAGCTACATATGTGTGGATGACAAGGGAAGACTATTAGTAGTGTCACCAACAAAAGCAATCACACCACCTCCAGGCATAGTAGTCTCCTGGTGTTTCACACCAGGATAATAAACACCAGTATGCTCATTTTCATTTCTATGCACACTGGTTTGACCTATCTTGTTCTTCCCTTTCACCCCCATGAAATATTAAACAGATGTATCAGTCTCTAAGCAGTCTAGAATGATGCCACATTTTTGAGGAAAGCAAATAATAAAGCCTCTAGATGGTTTGGCACCATCAGCGCCCAAATAGCATTACATGCCCTCATATCAGTTTCAAGGACTTCAGGATAAGAATTGTACTATAAATGCTTTTGGTACATTGCAGAAAACAAGCAGAGGTTCCTCTCCAGAAAACTGTTAGATAGTTATCAACTAAATTACACTTACTGGAACTAAGTGTTTGTTTTGGACAAAGTGTCTTCAAACGGTACAAGAGTTGTGCCCAATCCTGCATTCCCCACACATGCGCACACACACACACTTCAAGTAGGGATGATGGCAGATAAGGAATCAAGCCTCTTGGACACTGAACAGATGAAAATGGCTAACAAATTTAGCATAGCTTGATGGTGCGTTTCTAGCTTGGCTCACAAGAACGCAAACAAAACAGAATAAAGGAAGAGCTGTTTTCTCAAGCAGGAGTACAAGATATTATTTCTTTTAAAATTTTAGATTCTGATGAGCATAGCAAAAATTTGTAGGACTTCAGATACACAGCCATTAATCATTTCAGAGGAAAAAAAAAATCTTTATGGCTTTTTCTGTTGACTAGGAATATTACAGACTGAGTTACTACCCTTCTTTACAAAGGCTATTTTTAGTAGATATAGTTATTAAACAGTATCAAATATTTAGAATCTCTAAGCCCCTCTCCTCTTCTTCAGCTTTTATAACCAAGATTTTTCTGTTATTTAAAGCAACACGCAAACCAAATGATCCTCTCCACCATGGAAAAAACAGTTTAGATTAAAAAATAATAATACAGCCTTCAACATATGGCCAAGACCTGAACCACAAACAAATGGAATGGAAAGAATCAGCAAGAAAGATGTGTTTTCACTTGTTCCTCAATTCTGATGTCAGAGGGAAATTTACTTACAGAAATGGAATGACTCCTGATTTATGGCAAGGGAACATCAAAAACCAACAGAAAAAACACACGTGAGAAAGCTTGCAGAAAGATTTCTAGATTTTTAAATCAAAGATGCTTCTAGAAACATTCACAGGCTTTTTGCTTAGCTTGGGTTAGGCAATTTTGTGTTCTTGTACAGAGATTCTTGAACTGAGGCAAGAAAAGCCCAATTCGGAGCAAGCAGCTGTCAAACCTGTTTATTTCGCAACCTTCAGTACATTTAACAAGTCCTCATAACCCACAGTGGTTTCAGCTACATAGCTAAGAGTTCATCCACTATTTGCAGTTGGCCATGACAGGTTTACTCTCTAGGCTGGCGGACTAATAGGCACAGCCTAGAAGGCAGGTTCTTCCTAGAGTCTTCGGCAACGATGATCTCTGATCCAAGCAGCTAAGGGATTTGAGCAAAAGCAGCTTTTTTCCCAGGTTAGGGATCAAAAGCAGAGGCAAGAGAAAGAAGCATGACTTCAATGACACCAAATACTTTTGAGAGCCTCAGAATAAAGGAGCTGAGGAGATCAGTACCTCCCAGATGAGAAGGGAGTTGGGGACAAAAATAAGTCTTTTCCTT
This sequence comes from Charadrius vociferus, assembly GCF_000708025.1. Lineage (NCBI taxonomy): Eukaryota > Metazoa > Chordata > Aves > Charadriiformes > Charadriidae > Charadrius > Charadrius vociferus. The sequence goes on from NW_009649929.1 coordinate 2,240,152, forward strand.
TTCACACCTCAGCTTCAGGAATTCAGAAATCCTTGTTCAAATACTTGCAGAAGCAGCTGCCTATGTGTTTTGGGCCATCTCTTCCCTGTCCACCAAATACAAGAGGAAGTTGGGAGAAGAAGTAGCAATTACTCTCTCCCTCTTCCTCTGTTCAGATTCTGTCAAGTCCTGCCGACAGCGATTTTGCCGTTCTCACCTTGTAATGAGACAACTTCAGAATGCTCTCAAAACTTTCCTTGGCAAAAAAAAACCCATGATGGGTCTGTCTTCAACTACTAAATAACTGGGTCTCACAAGCAGCCCACATGCCATGTAGAGATTACAGCTTGTTATGTCAATAAGAGACATCTCAGGTTTCAGGCAGAAATCACAACTCTATCAATCAACAGATGAGGATTTTTGTTTTTTAAACACTGTTGATTAGCTATCTTCAGTTGTCTGCAACTCCCCTCTGTTCAGCCCACTGTAACATGCACTGCAAGACAAAATCTCAGAGATTACTTTGCTAACATTCAATATTTTTTTTCAAAAGTTTCAAGACTCCAGAGAGCTGATCTTAACCCCTCCTTTAAACAACAAAGCAAAAACAAAAAGACCCCCATACTCTGCCTATATCTGTATTATGTCAATTCTCAGCACCATCTGCCAAGCTGCTGAGCATACAATCTTTCTTTTAGACTATTTATATCTTTTGGGAAAAGGATGCATGCACACACTTTTGTTTCATTTTTGGTCAGTCAGACGAGTTCTGCTCCGTATTGCAGAAAGGAGGTTAAGTGAGCCCAGATATCTCAAAAATTTAGGAGACACTCAACCACAGTTAACCCTATTTTCCAAACACCCATATAAATATACTCTGATATACAGACCAATTCATCCCAAATGCGCTCATCAGAAAGAAAGCAGACCAGGTAGTGGTTGAACTACAACCTTGTACAACTGGCATTTTAAGAAAAAAAAAAAAAAAAAAAGAACAAAAAAAAACCCAAACCACATACTGAGTTAATTAATAATAAACAGAAACATTTCCACCACACATTGTGTTTCAACATCTCCATTACAAAAGCTTTTCAAGTGGCTTGGACCTGACAAGAGAGTTTGCAGCAAGCTGAAACTTAACTCACATTTATCCAGTACAGATCAGCCTTTTCTTTTTTCCTGGAAAAAAAATTAAGAACCTTTTATGGTATCAGTTCTGGATAGCATGGAGAAAATATTTCTATAGGTATTTAAATGAAAGTGGTTCTTTATGAGATACTGCTGCCTAGTCAATTAAGCACACAATCATAAAAAACGTGACTTACAGCACAATTATGTCTATTTGGTCAAACAACAGGCCAATACTTGACACTTCAAGAGCAGCTGTGTGGCACTGAAAAAGAAGTGCTTTCATAATGACTAGGCATACCAAAATTGACCCAGAATTTACCCAATGTACCAGAACAACCACTTCAAATCCATTACAGTCTACTGGGCAAACACATGCACCAAAATAATAATTCAACTATGTCAATAACCTTTTTATTATGCTTTATTCTCTTTGAATAAGAACCTTTGCAAGTTTTCAGGGTTCTCAACAGAAACGGCAATTCTTTTTTTTAGACATAATCCAGCTCAACATTGCCCATTGTCTCACAAGACAAACATACTTATCGTTAACAAGTTTAAGATCTCACACTGAACTCCATATAAAACATGTTGCTCCCTTCTTCCGCATCCATTTGTTACCTCGTGAGAAAGTCCTACGCTGTTGTGTGGGTGGAACTGCCCCCAGAGCTGACAGGTCTCACTACCTCAAGTATTTTGAGCATTCACTTACTCAGTCTTATGAAACACCTGCATATGTCAGAAATCACACTGGAAAAAAACAAAAACACAGACAACAAAAAATAAACACTTTGGAGAGCCAAAATAAGTCACAACAAATCTTCTGCTTGATCCAAAACAAGGCTTCAACCTTCTGCTCTGTACTTTCAACACATTTTACAGTGCAACAATGGCACGTGGGAGCAAGACAAGGAAATGCAGCTATATGGTAAAAGGGAAAAAAGATTAAAATGTATTTGTGGCACGATGACTACATTACTGAGGGCTTGTCACAAGACACTCCCATACTTCATGTCTAATCTCAGAAAGTAAGACGATAAAGTTGGTAAGACACACACCTGTAAGAGAACCAGACATATAACCAAGGTTTTCCATAAAAACAACAGTGGTTTGAGGTCTCAATAGGAAACATGCAAGTGTTTAAAACTCTCTCAAAAACCAGAACCTTTACCCATATCTTACAAAGATACCTGTTGAATGATCTGTGTATGTTGGCTCATCTCTCCCAGCTTTTGGGAGGAACTAAGCCAAATATCTGCCAAGAGCATAAGCTTGTATTTCACTTGAAGCATAAAAAGTGCACAGTCCAGTTTCCTTAAGCTATTCAAATAGAGAGACAATGTCAGTGTACGTACACACAATTAAAAACAAGTGAAAAAAACAGCCTGTTGGAGCAATAACTGCATTGTCCATGTTATGGATTGCTCTGAAAACACCATCAGTGCTCAAAGAGAAATATGTAATGAAGAACTGTCTTCTCTACCACTAAGCTTGCTTGGTTTGAAAAGACTGAAAGAACAATCTGCCGTGACAAAACTGCTACATGGGAGCTCCTGCATAAATCTTGTTTTATGATACAATAAAATCAACTGTTTCTTTTTATGCAATTTGTCAGAAATGAGTGACCAAACTCAAAGGGTAAGACACCAACTCTCATTCTCATGAGTAGCAAGAGTCCTAACAACCTTGAGTCTATATATGCAGCCTAGGAACACCAAAATTGTATTTCTACGTTTTACATCACCACCAATGCCAAAGAAGCTGCTGTAATCTGCCTTCACACTGCTGTACACTGTCCTTCCCCTGCTGTCCTCTCCCACAGGCCAGAAAAACATTTGTGCAGCCACATGGTTATTTGCTGGGTTATTTTTCATCCAGATGAACTCTTTCCATTTGGTTCACCACGCAGTTCACAAATGCTTGTACCAGCACAAAGCAATGGGCAAAGCGAAGGTAGGAATGAGCAACCAGGCTGCGAAAGCTGAAGCAGGACGTTGTCAAATATAAAGTCCCAGTCAAAGCAAGTTTATTACACCACTATCATGAAAGTCTTGAAAGCCAGACATGTTTAAGACACATTCATTAGGGAAGCTGAAGCATGAAGACAACAGGAACTGTGTTTAGTATGGGACACTGCAGTTAGGTGCCCAGCAGCATGGGTAGGCACTTTTGTAAACACTACTACATACCTATACAGCTTTGCAGATCTGCTCTCAAAGTGGAACTCTGAGAACCCTCAAGTGAACTCCAGGTCCCAACAAGTTGAGCAGCCAAACTTCCTGCAGACTTCAGACAGGTTAGGGCATCCCATAAACACCACTCCCATTCAGGCAGCTTCCACTCGTGTATTGACACTGAGAGGGTTTTGACAAAGGCAGGTACCCCAACTGCCATGTGCACGTGACGTGAGCACCAGCACAGCTGGGCTGCAAAGCAAGGGAAGAAGATGGCACCACAGCAAGCAACCTCCGCACAGTTTACGCTGATGTAGGATCACATCTTCAAAAACTGGCAATAAAAGACCCTCCCAAGCTTTCAGCACACTCTTTACAAACTGTGTAATAACATCTGAGGCAAGACAACTCAGCTCTAGGAGACACACTTCCCCTGGGTGAGGGCTCCTCACCAGTGTTGATGGAACCGCAGTAAGTCAGACCAGCATGGCCAGGGACGCCCAGAAAGGTCGTTCAGTCTGAACAAGACCCAGAACTAAGTCACTGGGGATAGCCACTGGATGGGACAGCATAAAAAGCTCTTCTTCTCTTTCCAAGCTCCGAATTCAAAAGCACACAATGCCATTTATTAAAAATTGTCCTTCCCTCTTAAAAAACTTTTATGGCATACCCAGCTACCTTACTTTGATCCAAAAGTATAAGGAGGGAGAACACAACCCAAAAAGTATCCATCATTATTTCAGGGTACCCTAAAAGCTGCTTGATCAACACACCTCCAGAAAAGTGAGTTGAAGCACAGTTACAACACAACAATGGGTGGGGTAGCAGACAGAGGATAAAAAGTATTTTTCAGAATTGCTAAAAATAAAGAGCCAAAAAGCATGTCACGTTATTTCAGAACATTTTAAGCAAAGCATACAAGATTACTTTACAGGCAAGTTCTTTCACAATAGAAACAGAAGGCAACACAACTGAACAAAACAAATTTATGCATTTGAAACAAGTCACAAAGTCGCTGGGAGCTCGTGATTTAAAGAGCACCACGGAGAGGAAGAAACACCCGTATACCAATCAAATAGTCGTTCACGGTCCCTCTGAAATATAGAATCATAAAGGTTCCTTCCAATCTAGACAATTCTGAGATCATCAAGTCCAACCGTTAACCCAGCACTGCCAACCCCACCACTAAACCATATCCCTCAGCACCATATCTACCTGTCTTTTAAATCCCTCCAGGGATGGCAAATCCACCACTTCCCTGGGCAGCCTGTTCCAATGCTTAACAACCCTTCCTGTGAAGAACCTTTTCCTAATATCCCATCTAAACCTACCCTGTTGTAACTTGAGGCCATTTCCTCTTGTGCTATCACTTGTTACTAGTGAGAAAGAGTTGACCCCTGCCTCTCTACAACCTCCTTTCAGGTAGTTTGTAAAGAGCAATAAGGTCTCCCCTCAGCCTCCTTTTCTGCAGGCTAAATACGATGCAGTCATGAAAAGACACATGCAATCCAAGGATGTATCAGAAGACTGCTCCTGTCAGAAAGACAGAATCACCAGCAGAATGTGAGGACACTGCACCTGAAATGACACATGCAGTTCTGGTCATGGACACAAAAAAGATGAGCTCACCTTATAAATACGGAAAAGGGCAACTAGGATGATCACAAGATTGGGAAGATTGTCTTATCAGAGGACAAACAGCAGAAAAATCTACTTAAACTAAAACAAACAGGTCCAGCCAGTAGAGTAAAAATTTATACCAGAAACTGTAGGTCTCACCAGCCACAATATTTAAAGTCTGGAACCATACCCAATAGAAGTAACAGGGCAAAAATTAGTTTCAAAAATGAAGTTTATAAGGTCACCGGAAGATATCATGACCTGATAGTCTTCAGCAGCTAACTAGATTTGATAATCAGGAAAGTGCCTCTGGTCCTATCTATGGTCCAAGCTATGTGCCCTAAATTCTGAAACCCCAAGACAACAACAACTCAGAAAGAAAAATAAGAAAGGAGAGAAAAAAGTTATTTTTCATGAAGATACTGAAATATTACATGCATCTTTGACTACTGAAAAAAAAATTTTTAAAGGATGACACGCATGGCACAGATGTTTTAGCATCTGCTCCTTCCGCGCAAAACAGAAATAACTCCTAACCATCAGTCTAAAGCAGTCTTCCATAAATTACACAGATCATATTCTTTTACCAATAACAATTAATTTATCTGGCATAAGCCATAATATGTTTATATATATCCAAACTTGAATCACTTGGATCAATTTTTTTTTCACCTTGTGGAAAAAAGAGAAGGTAAGATTCATACCACTCTGCTTGTCTCTAATAGCTGATATAATAGCACAGAAGAAAATTTGAGAGTAAGCATTCTCAGCTTGTCTTATTTCAGACAGTACATGTAATTTAATATATAATTTAATATGGATATATATTCTACTACGATGTAAAAAAAAAATCTTCTGGTAGGAAGCGCATATTAGCTAGTGCATACTTATGTACACCCTGTACTACACCATCCCTTAGCTCACAACTAAAACAAGTTTAGATGAATGACTTCTGTGCAACAAAAGGTGGTGGTCATGACTCAACAAATTATCATTCCCACCTCTTCATCAGTCCAATACGTCCTTAGGGAACAAACTGCTTCCCAAGACTGCTGTTGAGACAGACCAAAAGCACCAGTAGTCTTTGAATACAAAGGACTCGGTAGTATTTTTGTTGTTGAGAGCACTCCAGTTTCCCAGACTACTGTAGGTAATTTTACATCATATCCCAATTCCCTGCTGGAATTTCAATCGATTAAGGCATTCTTTATTTCCTGCCCAAAAGCACCACTTAAACTGACTTGCTAAATCTCTGTTGACTTTACTGTTACAATTGAAGAGCTGGATGTCAGAGAAGGAAGAATGATCTCTCTGCAGTCCTTAAACACTTTACAGAGCAGAGTCTAAATTATTCTCAAAACTAAGTTGCAGAAAATCTCATCAGAAGAAAAACAAAAAATCCAACTCAATAATATTTTATTGCCATCTTTCACCCAAATACAGACTTAACCCTTAAAGAAATAAGCCTGGGCAAGTATCTTCTAAAAAGACAGACTGGCATTTTTAGAAAAAAGAAAAATCCACTTGCGAAGAGCGAAAGGTTTGTATTTCTATTTTTTAAAATGCTGGGGGGGGATCTATCTTTTACACGCAAGAGACGTATACATAATTAAAAAAAAAAAATCTTACAAACCATTCAGGGCTTGTTGAACAAGTTCACTTCAACATAATCACACACAGACACAGGGGTGCAAGGGACCTTCAGTGTCATTCCCTGAATTTCTAAAGAGCCACGCTTTAGACTGTCTGGAGAAATCTGCAGAACGTTTGCCCCTGAACAGGCCACTGGCCACACAAAACTCTGCAACCCAGCACAGATCTTTTTTTCCACCAGCGTAAGTGCAAAGGAGATACTTATTAGAATACCTCAACAGTAGCAATTCAAACAGCTTCCCCGCCTCCCCAGTCTCATTTGGGAATCTCTTACTTCCTACTAGTTTTTAAGGGTCATTCCTCACTCCATTTTCACATAATCCCTAAACAACCATTATCACATCTTTTCTCAGCATGAGATAAAATATAGACTGTGCTTCATAAACAGTGGAGACCTTAAGATTACATTCTTGGTGGGACACAGCATGATAAACATGTCAGGGATGTCTTGTACATTACAATATACAACATGTGGCCAGTGAAACAATCTCAAAAACAAGTATGTTTCAACTTAATTAAAAAAAAAAAAAAAAATAGGAAAAACACACCAAAACCTTCTCCCCCCATCCCACACTGGCCATTGAGCAGGTCAGATTGCAATTTCCTTTTTCAGGGTGGCAGAGATCCCGACCTACTTAAAGCCCGGTAGGGAACATTTTTTTGCATTGTAAATTTAATCATTCAAAAAAACGCTTTTTCCTCAAGCTTAAAAATAAACAGCAATCGCTATTTTAGTATATTAAACCAGTTGGTGAAGATCAAACAAAATTTTTGAAGTTAAATTGTAAAGTCACATTCAATGCAACTACTTTTAGAGGAAGGTATTAAACAAAAATAAGGACGTGTCAGACCTTCCTTAGCTATGCTGGCATCTCAACCATTTCCTACAGATTGTAGGGAACAAAACCCCAGCCCTATTTCAGTGAAGTTGAAGGTAGCTTCACAGGTTATCAAACAGGACTCTAAGTAAGCATTACTCACCATAACAAAGACATAACACAAACTGTTCTGTCAAAGTTGCAGCACATTTCAAACAATTTTATCATGATGAAAATGTGACATATTCAGTCTTTTAATATTTGCTAGGCGAGACAATGAGGAGAATCAGTTGCACAAGGTGGGAGCAAGAAGCAAGACAACATGTATTAATGGAGGATCAAAAAAAAACCCAAAAGAAAAAAGAATAATTGCATTTTAGCCAAATACATTATATTCTTGTTTGTATTTATGTCAGTACCCATTATGCTACAAACCATACAACACAGAACGCCCCAGTGTAGTTACTCAGCAGTTGATGCAGACACCAGGACAAGGGACTGCAGAGGATACGGGGGACGACACACAGCTGCCTCCCCACATTGGCAAGCTGATCACTACTGAATTGTTGTCAAACGATTTGAAGTTCGATAAATATCCACAAATCTGTTCTTCATTATGCAGAGCTCCTCCCATGCATAAACACCCAACTGGGAGCACAGATTTGTTGGGCATTTGTGTGGCTTGTTATTTGTGTGTGGAAATAGCTTGGAAGAAGTATTTTTCAATGCCTGTTTTAGCATAAACTGCACCTGCCACCCTCTGTAGGGCTAGTCTAGCTTACTCATTCTGCAGAATATTTTTGTTCGTTCCTATCTCTGCATAATGTTAATGGGGGAAAAAATTTCTCAAAATTTCCATTCACTATTTCAGCTGTAAATATCAAGCAGACAACCAAAATCCACCATCCATGGCTACAGCCTTATGCTGCATGGCACCATAGCCCGCTAGTCCCACTGATTAAGTAAAGAGCCATTGAAAACAAGTAAGAAAATGGAAGTCTGGCCCAAGATTCACATGATCAGTTCCACACAATATTTGAGCTTATCTGTTTTATCCAAACATCAGCTGAGAAGCATTCAACAATGCTGCAGGTTCTCTCATAAACACCACACTGCTCCATAATTACACAGGATCTGTGCGTGTATTCAAAAGCGGCATTTATTTAGGCTCACAACAGCTGTAAAGCCATGTGTAAAGAACACTGTTCCTGGTCCGAGAAACAGTGAATAGTATTTTCCTTATTCATATAAATCACACATAATAAATGCTTGATATTATCTAGTGCCAGTAAAGCAGTCAAATTAAAACAAATCAGGAGAATATACCCTTGAGCACATATCTCTGGGAAGACTGAAAGCATCTGAACGCAGAATTTTATCCTTTGCGTATGCTCCTAGCCTCATTCAGATAATAAGCTTATACACGATAATGACAGGATTTCTTCTTCAATCTCGCCCACCCCAAAAATCAAAGTATCTATTTTACAAGTGAATTGATTCTGCAGACCCTCCAAGAAAGCAACAGCCACTAGAAAATTCCATAATGGCCAACAGATTGGGGGACACAGTAGAGAAACCCAAAAAAGCAAAGGATCAGTTTTTCAGAAAACAGAGACCCCTCCAATTGCTGACATTTTGGAGGTGCTCACCTAACACTGACCACCTTTAACCTTCTTGGCCAAAGCAAACTCCATATATGCAAAATATTAAAGTTTTCTCTACTAGAAAACTAAGCTCAAAGGAGTTCCCAGACTGAATTATCTACTCTCATCATTTTATGAAATTATATATTACTATAAATTATGGGGCTCAATCCCGCAAGCTTTATGTACAAACTGTCCCTGATACCCAACAGAGATAACCTGGGCAAACAAGGCTCCTTCCACTAGGGGTTAGGGACTCGTTTTCAGAACAGGTGTGTAAAATTTAAATTTTTCAGATTTGAAAATACAAGCTTAGCACTGCAGCACACATTTGGGTAGGTGGCTATTTGTGTGTTGAGGACTGCGACTGTTCTGTAACTTGGTTGCACAGGTAACTTCTCTCATGTAAGTGTTTGCTCCCTCCTTTATAGATAAAACTAGCATCTAAAAAAATGAAGGTCCTTCTAATTCAGTTTAACTGCTGTTAACTCACAAGTGCAAGAAAGACCTTTTGCCACAGTCTGTCCTTGCAATACAAAGTCCTTCAGCTCATCGCCAATACCTAAGATTAGCAGTCTACTTCATTTAAATCCACACTCCTGCTATTTATTACACAATTTCAGTAAGTTCTCTAAAGCTCTCAGATCCCCATGAACATAAGCCACCTCCTTAACTTTGCAACTTTTATTTGAAGGGCAATCCAAGCTGCTTCCACTCCCTAAAACCACATGTAACATTTGGGATAGAGGTATAAGGTGTTCTACTGTTCACCAGCATTTTCTCCAATAAACATAATGATGCTACAGAAAAGTGACCATCTTACCTACTACCACAAAGGACATAAGCCAAGTTTACTAGTCAAAAACAAAAAAAAAGGGATCCAAAGATAAAGAAACTAAAGATTGCACCTTGGCCATCATGCACTCAGCACGTAAACCCTGAAACGAATCCAGTTACCAGCACAGGCTGTGGTTCATGACTGATGGTGCCATTGTGCAACAGAAGTATTTGAAAAGCAACTACAGCCTATTGGCCCCCCAGGGCAGAAAACACCATACTGGGTGTTTTCCTTGGAAAACCCTGTAAAACAAGTTTGGTGACACCCACTGCAGCACCACCTGTATCCAGTGTAGGAAGTTATTAACCAGTCTAACAAAATTCCCCAGTAAAAAAACATGCTATGGTTGGTCGTGAAAAATTACAAAGATCAGGCCACATTCCCAAAATGACTGAACCCAACATAGAAAGAAACACACCTACTGGTGAAACATTACCATTACCTGCTGCCCTACAATTACCATATTCCCTCAGCAATCTAGTTAACTGTGGCGGGGGGAGGATGTCAGCCCCAAAACTGGAACCATCACTCTACCCAATCTAGCTTGCCAACAGGGGTTCACAGGGTCATTAGAAATAAATAAATGCGTAAATGAATTCTGTGATCCTAGGGAAGTATATAAGATTCTCCCTTCTTTTTCGTCCTTTTAGCAGGCCTTTACATGTCACCTTATGCTTTGTGCCGTATCAACACCATGGCGATGTGCTGAGTCTTCAAAACCACTTTGTATTAAAAAATAGAATACATGACTCAGATGGTTTAAAGACGTATATGCTTACTCAAAAAAACCCACTCCACCGCAAAATATCACCTCAAATAGCAATTTATATTACAGTTTCCAGAACTGCCAAGTACTAGGCTGCAAAACTTCCAAGCGATTGAACTGAGGCACCTGTGAAATGCTGGGTTTTCTTTAAGAACTGCAGAAATCAGCATTATTAAACACCCTGAGGGAACTTCCTTGCTGATCAGCCACATGTAAATTTAATGCAACTGAATACCAAGATGATCAATTTTCACCTTTTATCTGAAAGTGCTCCCATGGAAGAAAGACTCTCTCCCCAACAAAGGGGTATTTTCTGCTGTCATTCCCTCTTATCTGGTTGCTGTAGACCTTGACAATAATGATTCGCATACTCTCACTTCTCAGGGCAGCTGCCCTCAACCACACAGATACAATCACACTCAACTGCTACCCAGACTGTATATGTAGAATTAAATCTCTGTCAAATTCTTATAGGCTTTAAATGATAAAGTGTTAAAACTGTGGGAATGTGTACAGTAGAGGCAGCTTAAATAACGTGGTTTAATTGCATAAAGATGTGAATACACTAATAAGATAATAGTATGTTTTGGTTCTGCTAGCTAGGCAGCAATTCTCACTCTGGGCACAATGTCAAACAGCTCAAACTGTCACCAGCACCTGCATCATACCCCCACCTACACAGCAAACAGTTGACAGTGAAAGACAAACCCATGTGATTTCTGCTCAGCAGCTTTTAGCAAAACCAGATTCGAGTGAAGCTAAATGGCCCGTTAAATGGCCATGCCAAATGAAGTTCTTTGTTTTTGACAATATACAATTAAGTCACTTTTTCCATCCCCAAGATACCCATTTAAGCAGCATGTTAAAACTCAATACTTCTTCATAGGTAAGTTAAAAATGCATGTATAAGCTGTAAACTGTTGCTTAGCCATTCTCAGACATAACATGTCAAAATGTGGATATGTTCAGGTCTTTTTTACTATGAAAAAAATCCAGCCTAATCCTTCAGGCAGCTACTACTAGAGAGGCAAGCTGGCTTCTTGGCCCTCTGGGAATAGAGGTCTCAAGAAAGGAGGGGAAACAAAGCCTCAATATTTGGTGGGCTTCAAGGAGGTCTTGGATTCAGCTCCGTATACTTATTTGAACAGTCCCCCAGGTATCACCAGTAGACAAAAACTCTGCTCATTGCTGTTTGCAAGATCAGCCCCCTCAAGACAATGGTCTACTGAAAGCAAACAAACAAAAAACCACTACACTGAAAGAAGAAAACAAAAATCAAAAGACAGATTCAGACACCTGAGAAAATGCTTATAACATGTATTGGATAATCCCCATATAACTGGAGTTTTTGTTTTCCCTAGCAACACTGTGTGGATCTAGGACTGCCCAACATTCCCCTCTGCAAGCAGCCCTAGCAGCAAGGCCATAATTACACCAAATATTGTGGAAAACTCCTCAGGAGCTACTTTTCACTTGTTCTCTGCTACAGACAAATACCCTCGAGTCTTTGTTCAAAAAGAAAGACTGTAAAGGAGTAACAGATTATTAAAGGGAAACTTGAACCCTCTTTCAGAAAAGTGAGAGCCTAAACTTGACATAAAATTCAGCACAGACTACAACTCTGCCCTATTCCACTCAGCAACACTAGCAAGGATTTTCCCACCACTAAAACAAAAAGTTATCTTTTTCCTGTTCTGCAGGAATGACTTGTCAACCACCAAATTCACATACAGCAGCAAAAGGAGAACTGCATTGCCCAAAGGACTGATCCAAGACACGGAGCCTTTCATTCCATGTTCTGGAGTCTAAAGTGTACATATTTGGGCAAAGTACCAAAAATACAAAAGACACTCACTCTTGGTTGTCCTTCCTGAAGATCACCCTGCTGTAAAGGTCACACAGAAGAAACACTTCCTCTGTATTTCATAGGCTGCTGATGCCACCTGGGGAAAATGTGTCAAGCCAGTCACTCCCAGAACATTAAGGAAAACCGGTTACAAGACAAAAGCCTTCCTCAACTTTGAGGAGTGTTTGCAAACGTGATGAATGCAGAGTGTGTCCTAGCATGCCAGCTTGAAAATAAGTCAAGCACCTGGCCCTCAGCACAAAAGGCTGACTCACCTGTACGGCATCTATTATCCTTTGAAAAGACCCCAAGTTTATCACTCTGGGGACACAAAGTGCTTTCAGAAGGCTAATGGGAGTATGACTTTTTCTTGTCCTTCTCTCCACCTGCACACACTGCAGATCAAAGTTGTGGGATGGCTTCCCAAGCCAGGGGACAAAGATGACCTGCACACACACTATCATGTTCTGATACTGCCCAAACACCCCCTGACACCAGCCAGCATGAAGCATAAGAGCCACAAATACAATCACTGATTGCTTAAACCTATGCTCGATGAAGCTCTAACATCCCATCCTGCAGCTCCACTGAAAAATAACACACAAATCTGAGCAAGCACTTTAGCAGGAGACTCTATCAACTAAGGCAGGAGGAAATCATGCTTTGCTTGTTCCCACTACATCCTCACCTCCCCTGCTCAAATTTGTTTGCTTTTTAGACTACAGCTAATTCAAGGATTTTTCCTTTCCCTGTACAGAACTATGAGAGAAAAGAGAAAAAACAGCTTGGTGGTGATAGTTGTGATGCATCAAATATCAAACTTGCTCCTTCGTCATTGCCACTACGAACAGATTTTTCTTTGTGTTATCTTCACTTTCATTTATTTAAAGGAAAAAAAAGAACATGCAAAATGAAAGCCATCGCTCTTACAAGTACCATATTGTGCAGTGATCATCCTTCTGAGTAGTATCTCGTACCAGCTTTTCATTCACACCAGTGACAATACTAGAAGGCCACTGTAAACCAAATCCCACTGCCCAAACTTTGAAAGGACTACAAAAAGATCTGACTAAGAAGAGATCTGGAAACTCTCCCCACCTCAAGGAGAAAGTTATATCCTCCCCAGCATAGCTTTTTTTTCAAATTGCAACACTTCCAGTAATCCACAAATGATCCTTTTATTCTCAAGAACATAAACTTTACATAACATGAAGAGACATTTCTTTGCAATTTGCTTAAGCTAAATCCAAATCCAAGCTATACAGTGTTTGAGCAAAAGAAAAACAGAGACTCTGCATGCTCAGGCTGTCAACTAAAACAAACATATTAACTCCCACAGTATGTATTGGGGAAATTGTGTGGGATCATGCAAGATCAAAGTTTTTTTCTGCATGGCTGCCACACACCTACGTGGCCCCTTTATGCTGTAGGAACGCTACCAAGACAGCCGCTCTCCTGGCACAGCACTGAAGATATCAACAAAGAAGCATACAAGCACCTAATACAGAGATTTATTTATTTATTTTACTGGCATCACATATGGCTACTGCAAGTGCAAGGTAGAGTCAACTTCTACAGTATCTTATCCTACTTTTGTAAGTGGGCTGCCATAGTTTCCCACCTTACATTCAAGTCTCCCGCCCTATATTCAAGTCCTAGTGCTTGTACAACAGCACACATGCCCAGGAACAGTACACGGAGCTAATTCAGCCAATAACTAGTCCAAAACCCTAAAATGGGTCACCTCCCTGAACTAGCTCACCATTCAGTGCCAAAAAAACAGGCAGGAACACAAGGATGGGACAGGCGTGTGACACAGGGAACATCTGGAGATCAATTAGCTGGAGTGCCCATGGAAACTCAAGTGGAAATCAACAGACACGTAGATCATAATTATTCTTTTTTTTTTTTTTTTAACCACACCACTGCTCATCTTTTCTTCCTGTCACCTTTATACATAAAAGGGAAGACGAGTGATGTCTCAGTGATGTCTGACGTCTTTAGGTACAAAGCATAAACCTATTTTACATCATTGAGGCCAGTTACAAAGCTCTTATTTGCTAGAAGCAGAGTGCAGGAAGTCATAAGATTTTGAGCACAAGCAATAACAAAACCTTTGAAAGAGCAGGATCACAGGTGCTTGACAAAGTACAACCCTTCTGTTCATGATTCAGCTTAAAAATGCATAGACAAAACCTGCACCTGAAGGGGCATAGCTTCCACAGTGTCTCAGAAAACACACAGAGGACCCAAAGAAAAGACACATGGAAGGGGCAGTTACACAACAGGTTTTCTCTGGTGGCAAAACAGGCCTTGCCACTGCATATCCTCACCTCGTCCCTGTACCTGCACTGGCATCGCAGTTCAATGCCCCTCAGATGTGCCAATATAACCGTGTGTGAGGTGGGGCAATAAAGCATAACAGAAAAATTAATTAAGGGGGGGTGGCAGCAGACGGAGACAAAGCAAAAAAACCACCATGCCCCTCATAATCCCACTCCTTTCGAAACTCTACTGTTTTGTTTGTTGGGGTTTTTTGTTGGGTTTTTTTTTTTTTTTTTTCTCATTTTCTCTCTCCCAGGACCAAAACTTCAGTTTTAATCTTGCTCAGTATCACTGAGATGATCCAGTGGATTACCTGCCCAAACACTAGGTTGCACAAATGGCCAGTCTTCAAGGTTGTAACATAAAAAAAACCTCTAAAAAACTCCAAAACTATACTGCAGGGCAAAGCTGAAATACAATTACCTTAACTAATGCAAACACCCTTTTCTGGAATGCCCAACAGCTATTCATAGGATTGGCACAGTCCAAGTTTAACACTTCACTACAAGATTCTCAAAAGACTGCTATTGCTTGCTGTGGAAGCAGGTTGTCTTTTTGAAGATGAAGGGTAGATGGGAAAGAAGTTTTAACATTCCCCTTGTAGCACACTTCGAAATTAAGAGATCCCTGTAAAATCATGATGATTTCTCTCATCAGTAAGATAAAGGTAGCAATGCTTTTACATCACAGGAGAAATACATAGGCATAAAAGGTTTTATATCCAGAGACACTGAGCACTACAGAAAAGGAAGAAATCAATGATCCTCTTATTCACTACATATGCTTGATAATGTCCAGAAAATAAGTGATGAAAATACTTTCTGAATATGGTACAAAACAGGTCCTACAAGATGAAAAATAGCATTCTACATCAGTAATAGTACACTACCATATACACAGAGGAACCAAGCTAAGACTGAACAAAGAATCTTTTTTTCAGCATTTGTCTAACTTCTGGGTGCTAAACTCTTAACACAAAGCTCAGAATGTAGCCTTTATGTGCAATTTATACATACCTCAAGAGACTCCAGGTAAAAACACTCAAATCATCTTTAAAGACTCTGGAAAAAATCTGCAGAAATTAGGAAAGGAAAGTAAACAGTTTTATTAAAGTCCCTCCACACTTGCACAAAAAACCTGCTGTCTCATCATGAAACGAAGCTGGACTGACATATTTATTACAATCCCTAATAGAAAGCTGACCTAGTCAAAAGAGGTCAATGCTTAAGACCGGCAAGTAAAATATTTGATGTTACTCTGAAGAAGATGAGGGACAGACATTTACAACTTTTGAACTGGTAATATTTAAAAAAAAAAAAAAACCAAACAAAAAACACAAAACTCCACAGTGCTCCCTCATCTCAACCACCTTCAGCTTCTACTGTAAATAGTCCAAGCCAAATACGCGAAGTGACTGCATTAGGACAAACTCCAAATCTACTGCTATCAACTCATCTTAAGTAAACTGTTTGTCTGTGTTAAGTAAACTATCTGACAGAAAAACCACTGTCAGAAAAACTGGTGTACATTTTTTAGAAGTGAAAATAAATAGTATGATTTTGATCATAAAAAGAATCGTCACATAAGGATTCTCATCGTTTCTATGTGCTACTTGCATAAGTGAGCCTATGCTGGCATTCAAGCACCTGATGAAATGAGCTAGTCTTTTGAAACAAGTCTTGTTAATGCTGTTCTTTCATTTGTTCCGCTGTTGTACCACTCTGCATCCAAAATGGCTAGGAAACAAGAATTTTAATTAGAAATCTGTACTTTTTAATTAGCCATCATAAATTCAGTAAATATACAAGTCAGTACACAGTGGAAGTGTCTCTCACTGGTATATATCTGACATTGCCCAGCATGAAATGCCTACAATAGACTGGTACAGCAAATTAATTCACTTTCCTACTTCAGATGTCAGATTTATTTGCCCACAACAGATCTTTTCTAGCAAGGGAAGAGTTTCTGGAAGTCTTAAAAATGAGGTAGGGAAGAATTCAGAATGTAAAAAAGTGGTGTTCTTGCAGGGACACGCACTAGGGGCTGGGGAACCATCAGGACCAGGGATTACAACCCAGCCTGCTGCAGGGACTGCAAGCTGCACTGCATTTGTTACAGCTTCCCCGGGGCAAGGGCTCAAATCACAGCAGGAGAGAGCTGACTGAGGAGACAAAAGGCAGATCACTCCTGCCCCATCCTAGCTGGCTGCCTAGGACCCTCTCACAGACACCCCGCAAGCCTGTGCCAGTGGCACTGAGAGGGCTGCACACTGCCAGCTCCGAGGACACAGGCTCCAGAGCTGCACCTCCAAAGAGATGCCAGTCCAACAACTTCTCTTGGTCTGCCCCAAGAGGAGACCATGAAGGTCAAGTGTTAAGCGTTGCTAAAGAATGAATAAAATTCTGGGGCTGCTACACATACCTGAAACAGGAAGAATATCCACTTAGTGTGCTCAGCATATAGTGTCCTGTTCCATACGCGAGGCTGCTAACAAGTCAGTAAGAAGTTGGATTAAAAAAAAAGTGGGAAGACATCCTCATTAGCCCCACTAGTGTAACACACCAAGTAAATTAATGCAAGAAAATAAGAAGAGTCAAAGGCAATCAGGATACTAACATGTTTCATGCAAGTGTAGCTTTCTCTTGGTACTATATTAAGATTTCTCTTAAAAAGACTTCTTAGTAGATGAAATAGAAAATTGCATACTGCCAAGAAAAGGGGTGGAGAAAATACTATTCTCTACATAGCCTTTTGTATTATTACAAAGGCAATACTATGTGTAGCAGAGAACGTTTCTGGTTACTAAAGTTTATGTTTCTATATTCAATGGCATCACATTATATATGGTCTTTTTCTGCAATTAACTTCCAAAACACAGATTAAATATTAATAGATAAATGTCAATTATGATTATGAGAAACAATAAAAGGACCATAAATTAAGTAACACAGAACAATAAAGTATTTTCACATGATCAAAACAATGTTTTAGTGTTAATGTTTTCTTATTCTAATTGAAACTGTAATTATGTACTCCTAGGTGGTGTTACGGCATAAAATTTGGTAAACAATACCATCTTTCCAGTATTACAATTCACTCCCAGTAAGGAGGAGCAAAACAAGCCTTGCTGCTTCTTCCAGCCAAGACTAGCAGTGCAACATTATTTGATGCTTCAGAGAAATCTTCAGTTTGAGACTGTCCAGAGTGAAGTAGGATATTTTCAGTTATTCCTAGACTATTTCCATCTTCTGTAATTAATTACACACAATTCTGTATTTTATTCAGGATTACCAGCTCTCCAACACCCCCAAAATATTTTCCCACTATTGTACTTTTTAGCTAAAGAACCAACCTTAGGCTTGCTAAGAATAAAAAAAAAAAGAAAAAAAACAAACAACACACACAAAACGAGGTCTGAGAAATACTCAAGTATGACACTCAGACAACAACCTTGTTGCTTTAAGGTCATTGCTTCTGTTTCCTGAGGCTGATTTTTATGAGGAAAAAAAAAAAAAAAAGAGGTCTGAGACAAAACATTTTTAACAAACTAACAAATGCAGTCAAAAGCCGATTTAAATAGAAGCTGCTTGATGCTTAGATGTACACCTCTGCCTGTGCTTCACCACAGTGGTCATCAATGACTACTTTACAAACTGTAAATGACACGGGACACGCTGTTCACAAACAAATCAGATTTATAGTTATATTCAGTTGTTCCTCTTACCTGAAATTAGAATCAGAAGCTCATTAAATATGAATACATTTCAGAGAATGTAGAAGCACAGCATTATATTGATGAAAGCTTCATTAAATTTTCAATGATATAGCTGCTTCTATATTTGTGAAGGAAGGACACAGAGTAGAAAGAGTTGGGGCAATTCTCCTTCAGCCAACTTTGCATCTTTTTACTATCCCTAAAAAAACATATGGATTTTAAAACAAAATGTTGGACTCATTAGGTGTAAGAGAAAGTGATTGTGGTCTGCTATATTCAATGAATGATTACTTTCAGATCAGCATTTGTCTTGTATATGTTTGCCAATTATACAATTGATGCTCAAGAAGAGAGGAACTAGTAGAAAGTTAGAAATCAGGTTCAAATTATCAACCTCATAAAATACAGACTGTACGGGTTCTGGACTCACCTAATAGCACAATCATCTTTGAAAATATTCACTTAAAGAGATGTAATAAGAGTATTGGAAATGAAGTCTTACCTAGCAAACAATAAGACATAACTTCTTGTGCAAGTTTGTATCTATCAAAGCCACGCAGTAATACAGCCTTGGTTTTACTGCAAAGACTGAAGCCAAGAAAAAGACCTGTGACCAAAAACAAACTAGACACAAGCTCACTATTCAACTAGATTTCTAGTATTATCGGCAAGTCAGACAATTAAAATCTCCGTATGTAAAACATCCATAACCAAGCTACATGAAAGAACACAGAATCAAAAATGCAGACGTGAAAATTCAAGTGGTCTGATCCCTCTTGTGGTCATGCACTACGATATAAATTTATTATATCGCCACAGTACATTAGCTCAGTTTCCTTTGGAAAAAAGGCTTATGCAATCAGGCTGTTACTCAACTCCTCCCCATCCACTCCCCTCCATATCCATTGCCTTATGTCAACCACGTAAAGCAGCAGGGTAGAGACCTCAGGGTCATGCTAGTCCTCTAACAAGCCTGCACAATATATGGCCCGGGCTTCACGTGTTTTCCTTACAGTTAACGTGCATGGCCTGCCAGGAATCGAGATGTAGGGTTGCTCTTTCCAACTTGTTGGGACTGCCACCTCTTTCAGCCCTCTGGATAGGCAATGCCCAACAAACATACGTGCAGACAATGCCTGTTTGTCCTCAGACCTTGTTTATTCTACACTGTTCAAATCCTGCTTCGACACGTTTACTTCCCCCCCCCAGTTTTCTTTGGCATGCACAATCAGCATTAAATAACTGACCTTCTCAAAACCACCATGAGGTAGTATTATCCCCACATTACCAGATAAGGAAATTAAGCCACTATAATTAATGCTTGAAGCATGCCCAAATTTCACATTCCTGATTTGAGAGTGATTAGCATTAGCACTATGCAAGATTTCCTCTGTTCAAAGCACAGCTCCTGGGGAACGCGGGAGCAGTTGCACACAGCCTTTGTGCAACTTCTGTGTGTCACACACACTTCTGCAGGGAAGTCCGATGGGTGCAGCCGGAGCCCCTGTGAAACACTGGGCTCCAGCAACTTGGCCAACTCCCCCCCAGGGCTCTGCAAAGTAATTCAAACACCCCGGGTGCCGCTCCAGCCTAACAGGGGAAGGCAAGATATGACAGCGCCAAGCCCTTCTGCATCCTCCCGTCCTCCCCTGACCAAGACTTTGGGACCCAGGCACAGACTCCTTGTTCAGCTAATTTTGACTTAAGATACCTACACCCCTTCACCACACATGCAAGCACACACACACGATCCTCACCTCTGATCTTCCCATAGCCACCAGCTCCCCATGCATTCACCCTCCTAGAATCTCACGTCTTCCTCCATGGCTCTTGAGCTTCAGTTTTTCCTTTAATTTAATCCAGTCATCACTCCTTTTCTCAAGTACTCATGTAGTCATACCCCTTTCTCCAAGCAAGTCACCCTCATGACCTTTGCCATTTCATTTACTTCTACACAGTAAAACTGGGAGTCCACCTCCCCTTTCGACTCCATGACAGCATTTCAGTTTCCCCAGAGCCATGAGATGTTTCCCAGTCACACGTTCCTTGCAAAACAGAAGGCTCCTTTCCAAAATGTCAGTTGGCAGCAAAGGTTCCCACACAAACCCATGCAATTCAAGTTCCCTAACCTCATCCCAAGGAACAAATCTCCAAGGGGGGCTGTTCCACTCATACTTCACTGAGACGCTGCCCACATGGCGACATCTAACTCTGGCCACATATGCTGTTCCATCCTGTATTACCTTTCCCCAAAACCAAGCACATTGTATAGAAATCAAGGACTTGTTTAGCAAAATTTTCGGCCAGGTTTTGTTGCAAGACTGGAAACAAAGAGGTTCAAACAAATACAGTAATTCTAGACTATGCTCAACAGAGAAGTATTTCTCCAGCTCCTAAATTTCTCCAACCCTGTCCAGCTGAAAATGATCACAGCAACATCACATCATCCTGGCATTGCCCTTAGTCCTGTTAGCCTCCCTCTGTCCCTTTACAGAATACAATCATATCCCAAAACTAAAGATAACTTTTCATTTTTTTCCTGGAACAAGGGGATCTTGGGGATTTAAAGGCAGCCTCCCATCTCCAGTTCACAGCACATCAGTCACAGGCTTATCAAACTACACAACTGCCACCAACAGTCCTTCCTGATGCCATATAGGGTGTGTAGAGACTATTTTTTTGGTCTTTTAAGCCTGCAGACAGCTACTCCCAGAAGAACCTGAACTCCTCTATTTACACAAGGCTGTTCGTATACTCACACTGAAGATTATCTAGCCATTAGTTATACCTACAGATTGTTCAGCTCCTGATCACCATGAAGATTTTTTTTTTTTTTTAAACAGAAAACACACTACACATTGCAAGTAAGGATGACAAAGACGTTTAAAGTTTGTCTGCCTGTACTTGTCTGGGACCAGAGGTCTTCCTTCTTCACCTCAGCTCTGCCCGCAGCTCTTGCAATACATCTAACTCCAGTGCCAAACTTTCCTGCTCAATTAAGACCTAACACTTCCCATTCTGGCTCAGCAGTCTGAAAGGTGTCAACATTAGCCGAACCACTCCCTTGCCTTTTGCTGTCTAGGAACATCAGGCCTTCTTTTCCACCCTGGCAGAGAGATTGACAGCCTGGCCACATTGCTTGGCATTAATAAAAACTGAGGAACAGAACACTCTTAGGGCTTGGAAACTTTTACCTTGACTTTGCTTCTACAAAACAAACAAACAAACAAACAAAAAAGCCCCAAACAAAAACCACACTGTTCCTCACTCTGCCCCATCACACTATTTCCTAATTCTCAGCAGAACCACTTATCTTCCTCTGTAATGTTAAAGAAGTCGTCATACTCCCATTAAGCCCAGGATTATCCAAATGCTTAGACATACAATTTAACCTTGGTGCCAATCATTGGGGCAGGACTGTGGGAACAGCAAAAAACATTATCTACATGTTTCCCAATTCAGTGCCAAAATATTTATAAGACCAGACAACTTGTTCATTCTTCCTTTGTGTCAGAGGCATCTTGTTCTCTCTTCTCTGAACTTACCTGCATTCCACATGAAAAAGCCTGCAAGAGTTTCCTAATACATCCTCTCCCCTCATGTGTCTTATATAAAACAGAAGACGACCTTAGAATATAACTTTGAGAGCATCAAAAAATGTTCTATAACAATTAGTCTAATTTTGTCAAATGTAGCAGCAGTTTCTGCTAAGTTCTTCTCTCAGATCTGGTCTTGTCAAAAATAATTCTTGCAAAACATTTTTCAAAAAAGAAACGCCAAGTACATGTCATGACAAAATTCAGTTCACTCTTCGGACTAATACTCATGACTTTTATTACAGCCAGAGTGGCCTTTCTGTGAAGAAACATCCACTGTTTCCTGCATATCATTAAACCAAAGAGGGAACCAGCAACGTGAAACTTAAAAGCATCCACAACGCAAGCTCAGCACCCTGCCTGTCCCATATCCTGTTAATATCAAGGAAGATGTTTTTATTTCTTAATTTCCTAATCAGATCTGAACACTAGAGTACTCAATTCAATTTTGAAAGTGCTGGTCTAGCTTTTCTTCAAACTTCACCCTTGTCCTGGGGAAAAAAAAGAAAAACAAAACACAAAAACAACCAAACCAAAAACAAAAACCAAAGCCCCAAACAAAGAGTATACACACAAATGCAACTTCTGAGTACTTCAAGAGGGCACTTTCAGATCTGCTCTGTGGAGAATTTACAGTTACCGAGACATGCTTTTTAAAACAACTCAGGAATATGTTTCTTAATTTCATAAATATTAAACCTATGCATACCACTTATTAGCATTTGGGAGCTAATGCAACCACATAGAAGCAAGCCAAATGTCCTTCTTCCTCACAAACCCACAAAATTATTAGCTTGAATTATAATGCAGTAGATGCAATTAAAAAATGCCTAATATCAAATAGTTTAAAAGGGTATTGTGTTTGCCTTCTTATTGAGAAGCACTTACTTTAATCATAGAGATTTACCACACCTGTGTTGGACCATTACCATATTGGACATTTACCATGTTCAACCTTACCATGGTAAATATTTACCCAACAAAAAGGGTAAACTCCTCAAGCTGGGCACCCAAACCCATTAGCCATTTTCAGGATCCCAGACTGCAGATTTAGCCAGACAATTTCCAGAACCAAGGAAAAAGAATTTACTTTTCAATTGACTGCCTGGAGATCCAGGTTATAAACAATAGCTTTCCTTTTGCCAAGGTTACATCTCAGAGCAGAACCACAACAGATTTCTGAAAAGTGATAAAAGGAACAAAGAGAAGAGTTCCGCAAGCTTTGCTAAGCGGAAAAGAAGTATTACTAAGCAGGCATGCCAATTGATAGCTCAACAGAGAAAAAAGAAGATTTTCTTAATATGTCAGTTTTAAAATGAAAGAATAATATAACTGAAGCATTAACACCACTGTACCAGAAGAATTAAGACCACGTCGCAGAGCCAAATTTAAGAGCAAATATTCATTGTCAAAACTAGATGGCAGAAGGAAATAACCTCTTGGGTATTTCAGCAATGATTTAATCACCTCCTATGACTAACTCGGAGAGACTTTGGAAGAGTAATGGGATGGAACAGAGTCCAAAGAGCATCTAATCCCAATTAATAAAAACACAACTAATTCCAAAAAGACAAAGAAGAAAGATGACCTAGATTTTTATGCCCTAAGAAGTCAGGAAAAAGCTTTCTTTCTGAGGGAATACATTCCACTTTTTTTTTAAAAAAAAAAACAACCTTTTTTTTAACTTTTTTTAAAAAAAAGTTAATTTTGCTGCTTCTTTTGAGGATGCATACAGGCTATTATTGTGCAACTAAATTCAAACAACCACCAGTTAACCTAACTTCCCATAATACATCTGACAAACATGAGTAAAAACATCCCTGCTGGGTCTCCCAACTCACCCAGAAAAAACTAAGAAAATTCTGAGAGGTGTTAATTGTTGGGAATGAAAACTAGGTAACGTATTATCTCCCCAAAGCAAAGCAGGCATTTTTATGACCACACAAAGTTCCTGTTCTGATTGAGATTTTTAGCTATACAAATCCCAATCTGCTTTAGTCCACCAAGATTATTTAAGTTTTTCATGCAAGTAAGGATCTACCACCCAGGAATCTAATCTGAGATGTGATCTGGCAAGAGCATCAAGAAAACTAGAAGCCTAAGAGACAAAATAACTAAGAGACAAACACACTTGCTTTCCCAGATAAGCCAGCTTTTTAAGCATGCAGCTTCACAAAATAGCGCAAGCTAAATTAACAATGTCCTTCTTTCAACCCTATTCCTCCCTTACTTGTGGACACACATTCCTACCAAATACCTTGCATCATCTTTGATGCCTAACCATTCGTAAGCAACTTCAACTCGCTAATCCTGTACAAACACCACCACACTAACCTACTAAAAAAGCACCCATTTTCAGCCAGGTTAGCAAACTGGATCAGCTCCCACAAGGGTCCAGTAAGCACCAGAGTCCAGTGGCTCTTTTCCTTATTCTGCCTATTCACAAGTCCTGCATCCACACGCACATTTCAATGGTTCAACCAGCACTTTTCATACCGTTTTCACTCGTGAGCCTGCACCTCAGCTTCTGTATGAATAGAAATCTGGTGGCCTAAAAATCACATACATCACAGCCAACCTTTATGTTACAAATGACAGTCCTGAAGACAGTATCATTGTCCTTGCGTACCTTGCATTTAAGATGCTTTCCTTAGGAAAAAAAGAAAAAAAACAAACTTGCTGAATAAAATTCAAATATGAATTTAAGCACCTAATTCCCACATGCTCAAGGTAAAAAATTACAGGTCTGACAGTTCCTCACTGCCTACCTCTAGTTAGACTTCTTCACTCAAACTCACTTGGCTGAAATACAGTTTTTATGTTATTTTCCACAATCTCCAGGGCTTCCCCCCCATCTTAGAAGAAAGGCATTTTCTTGAACCGCACTGCAGAGAAGAATGCAGCAGGAAGCCAAGCAATCCTTTCACTTGGAAGAAGTTTAAACAAGAAGATTCCAAACTCTTTTCCAATGACTCCAGCCCCATGCGCTGGCACAAGATCCCACTCCCCTGAATTCACCGGGGATGTTCCTACTTCCAACTCCTGGGGAACTTGACAGCCGCAAAACTCCAAACGCTCCTAACATTAAAATAAATACGCAAATAATGAAACCTCTGTTTCTTCATTTTCGCAGCCGTTAGCACCGCAATTAGAGTTCTCAGAGGATGCACTTACCCCCTAATGAATCCCTGGAACAGCCATAACAGGGTGCAGGGCAGATTACAGAATCCCTACAACACAACTCGGTAAATTGATGTCTCCCCTGAGCAACTCAAAGCTGGGCCTAGATATAGCAAGCATTGTTATGCTGTATTCATTTTGAAGCCTTATTAACAAATTAAGCGAGAAATAAACACATCTGCCTCTGGGAAAAGGAGAAAAAAAAAATAATAAGGAGGTTAGTTACCTTTCTGTAAGCCTCTTATGGACAGGAAAGATACCAGAAAAGTTTATAATAGAGCAAACTATTTAACTGCCATCAAAGATTGCAGCAGTACATAAATAAACCCAAAAAAACCTACACTGGCAGCAGCTGAAATCAAGCCTATCAGTTTTCTACAGAGGCTGCTCTGGTACCTGTGCCCCTGTCTCTCAGAGATGTGAAGCATGGGAAAGACACTTTGCAGAGACAGCACAACAGCTGGTGTGACTCCAGGGAGGAAAAGGAGCTTCTTTGCTTTTGTTGGTCTGCGGACATTTATGTTTCCTCTCTCTACATGTCAGGATGGGTCACAGGTAGCTGATATAGCAGGACTGACTCCAAAGAAAGAGCTTCACATATGAGTTTTCCTCCTCCCTCCTGTAGCAGGCAGTGGGACAACAAAGCTGAAGCAGCAGCCCCAGTTAACTACCTTTTTTACCTAAGACTTTTGCGCCTGATTGTTGCAGACCATATGGTCCAAGTTTACAGCCAACAGTAAATTTCTTTACTCAGTCCTGTTTGCAACATTCTTTCAATGCAGTTTTCAGTGGATGCATTTCCTTTCCTCTTTATGTAAGTAAATCAGTGGGACATGCTTAACCTGTCTCCTAAAACTCAACACAGGCAATGAAATCCAAGCAGGCAGAGTAAAAGATAATTCATGGTCTCAAATGAAGCCAGGTGGATTACAACTCTATTGGCAAGCACGCACCCAGCATCTGTACACTCAGAAAAGACATTAGGAATTGTCTGAATAATCAAAAATTGTCATGCATGCACAAAGGCTTTTGCATATAATTCTTCAGAGTGAGCTTTTAAAAGAAGGCAAAGCCATCAGTGCACCTTAGAAACTAATGCGTTGCAGAACTTTAATCGAGCATTGCTTCATAATTAGATACACTTTTCCCTGCAGAAAAGCATCTCTAAAGCCAAGTATCTGATGCCTTGAACCTCTGTTATACTTAAGAAAATAAACTTAAAAAGACATTCATTATTCTTGAACTGAGCATTTCCATACTAAGTCCCATCCTAGAACAACTTTTAACTGCTAATTTATCATCCTCCCTCCTAGTGACAGGGAAGATTTATAGTGGAAAAGGCTTATTTAACACTACTCTAATGCCAAAAACACATGGTATTATGCTTTTGGTGATATTGGTCAAGAAGCAATAACCAAGGAAAACAAAATACTAAGAATCACCCCACCCCCCCATAAAAGAACATTCCCATAATTGTGAGGCTTGGCATGGTTCCATTGGAACAAACTGCAATGGAAGCCCAACATGAAGGATGTTTACAGCCAAGACCCAATGTCTGATTTCATCCTCTCGCACTCATCTGCCTATCCCTTATCTCCACCACAGCACTGCTGTGCTTATCAGCATACTAACCCCTGCTCTGCCACAAGTGGACGTGAACACATTCCAGAGCACCACTGACCACAGGGGAACTGAACATGGCAAACACGCGGCATTAGGAGAAAGCCGCTGTGAGATGTTCTAACATAGGGTCAAGCACACTGACGCAGGAAGATATGCAAAGGACAAAGGAGGAAAAATTCTATCTCCATATGTTGGTGCTAAGATCTAGAATGAGTTTGTTGGCAGGATCCAGGTCACAGTAAAAGAGAGATGAGATGCCAACAAAGGTACTCTAACATATAGTGTCTTCCCCAGATGAGAGATTTAAATTAACGAAGTGGGGAAGAGGAGAATAACCAGCCAAACCTCCAAAGCACAGGACTTCATAGCAAGAGGAACCTTCACTGCAGACATCTGTCAAAAAAGAAGGAATAAACAGGACACACATTGTCAAACAAGTTCTCAAATACTTTGAGACTAACTTTGTTTATATAGGAGGTGAAAGGGGGGCAGGGGGGGAGGAACCCACCTAAACAAAACACCAAACAAAACAAAAACATGATAAAGAAGGCTCTTCTAGTTTCATTCTAACCAAAGGGGAAGAACTGGCTAAGAACATGAAAGTGAAAACAACTTGGCTGACAGAAGGCATTAGAAGGCAGCTCTTGAAATTCTTCAGAAGGGCAAAACAGAGAGCCACAAAATAAAGAAAATGAACTAACAGTAAAACCACAAGCTATCTGAAACCCAGAAGAAAGATCTGAAGCTTACTGACAAATCATCTCAGCTAAGTACAGGTTCTTTAATGATTTGAAATTCAAGAGATTTTGCACACATGCAAACCAAATCACTGAGGGTCACTTGAAGTGAATAGCACAGTTAACAAAATAGGAAAGGTCAAAGCAACTACTGTGAGGCAACACTGAAGGTAACATGAAAATACTCCTTCAGAATGTCTGCAGTGAAAGAAGGAGCAGTTAAGTAGGAGTGTGTTAACCCACTATTCAATGGAAAGGAAAATCTCTAACAGACGATGCCAAAGCACTTGGGGTGTTTTCTGCACCAATCATCATTCACTGAGACAGATTAACCATCTAATGTAACTCATATCGCAGCAAAATGAGCAAGAACATAGGGTAGAACTGGGAAACATGTTACGGCAATTGCTCCAAACCTCCCGAGCCAATAAAGACAAGACTCTGAATTTTTCCATGCATATTTATTAGCAAACTTCAAACAGAAAGCATGATAAAGGCAATATACCTATTGCAGACAACTTAATAAGCTTCCATAAACCTATGGACTATATTCAGGGGTTACTGCATTAAAAGAGTATTTCAAGGTTTTCAAATCTGGTAGACATAACTGCTTTTGTCAGTTTTCAAGAGGTAAATGTTATCAAAGATCACCTCTGCTCTCTGCATTAAGTTCCAGCAGCCTGAAGAAGGGCAAAACCACCTGCCTCTAAAGGGCAGGAAACCAAATACACAGCGAAACACAGACCAGTCAGGGTTCCTGTCAGTCCCTGGGAGGACACTGAAACAATCAGGCAAATGACCTACCTCCTGCATATTTCAGATAACAAAGCAGATAAGATCCAACACACAATTTGTTAAGAATAAACCATATCAAACAAATATAATTTCCTCCAATGACACAATAACAATGCAGCAAAACAGCAACTAGAGGCAATATAGTTTTGGTTTAAGTGGACTTTTGACACTCTTACATTGACAGTCATATAATCTAAACAAATACAGTACACAGTGAAGTACTGAGAGATGATTACAAAACCATACCCAGAGATAAGTTATCATTATTTCAGTCAGAGAGAAAATAAGCAGCAAGCCCATTCACACAGCTCTAATCTTTTAACATTCTCCACTGTTAGAAATAGTAACTCGAGGAAGGGGAAAAAAGGCTCTTTCTCAAGGAACTTATTGCAGACAACTCCGTATTTTGCCCTGCCTCAGTTTGATTTCTTATGGTTATAAGCAACAACTTCAGAGATCTCCCAGACACCATCTTGTCCACAAATTACACATTGGAAAATACCAGGACAGAAAGGTCATTTTTCTTAAGTTAACAGAGGATAATCTGGGACAGTTACAAGCATTTTCACGGAGGGACTCAGAATCCAAAGTCACTTGAAGGAAGTGCAAAAGTCACCTGAAGTAATATGCAGTTTGACAGAGCAAATAGGTAAGAATAATCAGCTGCATAACACAACACGAAAGGCAAAGTTCTGCCTAGAGACATGTTGAGTGGTAAAGTGCTAAAGAATCTGGGGCTTACGCTGAACATAAATCACACATACCACCTCAAAAAATAAAAAACGTGTGAAGACTCATTATCCTACTGAGGTGTATGAAATGCAAGTATTATAAGAAAAGCACAGGAAATAATTTTGATTCTGCCTGTTGTACTAAGGACTCAGAGCACCACGTCCAGTTTCAGTGTTCCAGAAAAACGTAAACCAAGTGGAAAAAGCCTCAATGAAACAGCAAGAATAGCCTACAGATGTATTAAAAAAAAAAAAAATATCACTGAAGAGAGAAGACTGAAGGAATATAATTTCTTAAGTATGGAAAACACCAAAGAAAAAGCCCCCAAAACATGTGACACATTCCTGCAGAAGAGGTGTAATAAAGAGTTTACAAGGTGTATAAAATGTACATTAGAATTCTTAAATGCTTAAAATACAGCAAATAAATTTAGATTAGAAATTAGAAGAACTATTTTCAATGGCAATAACAGCAAACTATCGGAATAGACTGCCTAAGAAGGGTAAATCTCCATAAGAAACTTACTAGTTCTCAAAACAAATAAGCTAATGTTAGACATTCCTTCCTTGTGCCTGAAACACGGTGAATTTATGAAAGAACAAATGTCAATTACCTCTCCTTTTTCCCCCTCATGCTTCATTCACAGGTTCCTCATCTGAACTTCCAGCTTCTAGATCAGTTATTATGAGAATTTATTAACCATTAGTAAGAAATTACTTCCAGCATGAAGGCTTGTAGCATCATATGGAAATAATAATAAAAACACAACCTTAACGGAGTTATTGGAAGGATATTACAGAGGAAAAGTGACCCACTAGAACCACTTCAAGATGGAGAGTCCTTAATTACAACAAACCCAAAGAAATCCAGGAATCCTACTTACAGTGACTTCAATTTTACCCTCATACGCATATGCTTTAAAGCACTGGTGTCCCACTGCAGAGACACCCTTTGTTGGGAAGGTAAAGGAGGGACTAACAGACCTTGCTGGGTCCAGGTAAGGTCAGTCTGTGTGGGTCTGCATAGCCCTCTCCCAGCAAGCACCCTGCAGAGATACCCGGCTGGTTTAACCCAGGGCCACACAAATCCAGACTACTGATTGTCAAATGCAGAAGTGAGAACAAGAGCTGGGGGAAGCAGAGGCAGTCCTCGTGCAGCTGGGAAGAAACAAGGAAAGCAAGAAAGGGACATCAATCCCAAAAAAGGTGTCAGCAGCTAGACCCAATAAAGCACAAAACACAACTAATTTTTTCAAGCAAAGCTCAGCTACAAAAAAAAATACTGAGAACTGAAGCAGGAGAGCAAACTGAAACATGCTGTCCTCTGCTGGAAGTGACTCTGGAGGAGCCTGAAAGCAGAAGATGATCAAGACCACTAGTCCTTTGATCTTTACTGGAATAGAAGCATTTCAAAGCTGCACAGCCTTGCCTAAATGTGGCTGTTATCATTTGAACTCCAGCTAATGCTGCACTTTCACACAGCCAGCATCGCTGTCACCCAAGGAGCCTGCTGCCTCTCTCCCCTATGCCAGCGCTACCAGGAGATCCTCTGCTGCTCTCCCACACACCTTCCCTCGTGGCAACAGAAGTCCTTGCATGACTGCAGACAACAGGATCAGAGAACGTGTGAAAGCTAATGCCTTTTGCTAAAAAAAATAACATAAATCCTTTGTTGCAATCCAGTTCCTTTATCCTGCTCACTTACAAACCTACACCAAGTTAAGCAAAGCTTTCAGGCTGTGTCTTTGGAACGTAATTCACATGTAATTTAAAAATACTCTCTCACAGGAAAGATGAAAAGACACAAAAAACAAACCAGAAAGAGCTGTGCCTCAAACCAGGACAGGCTGCTACCGCAGTATGCAATTTCTATTGTATGTATCTAGAAAAAATTTACAGTAGAGCCTTTAAAACTTCCAGACTAAGGAAGATCTCCAGATCTGAAAGTGATTGAGTTCTATCTACATATAGCTGAAATCAGCTGGAGCCAGTGGTGGGAATTACCTAAGTGTTCACCTTTGAGGAAAAAAAAATCATGACTCTTGTTCAAAAAAAAAAAAAAAACACCAAAAAACCACCACAAAAAAACGAATGAGTAAACAACACCATCAGCACAGGTTCAGGGGAGGACTTTTCCCACATTTCAAACAGCACCAAACCTTCAGACAAAGCATTCCCCATTCAGGAGAATTCAGAGGCCAAAAAGTAAAACAACTCACCTTTCTTATTTTTTTCTTAGTTACCCTAGCACAGTATTAACGAGAAGTGTCTAAGTTGACGAGAAACGTGTTTTTCTCTACGCTCCCCCTTCCACACCCCGCAGCCTGACGCCCCTTCGGGACAGCAGCCGGTACCAACCACCGAAGGCGCCAAGTCCCGTGTCCCCCCCAGCAGTTAACTGCAGAGGAGCAGGGGAAAGCGGCGCTTCAGACCCGCACCGCCGCCCAGCCCCTGGCCC